>NW_027306061.1:0-300000 GCF_039555335.1 Amphiura filiformis
AGATGATGGATGTCGCAACGGGTGAATTGCAAATTGCACAGTAAATGGATAAAAAACAAACAAACAGACAGACAAACAAACATGAAATATAAAAGAATATACCAAATGATCTTTCTGATTCATCTCATGCTAAGTCTTATGATTTCCTGCTTTTTTGTATTATTTCATTAGGTTTAAAAATGCTATCATCAGTAGATAGGCCTAACAAAATATAATTATTCAACCTTTCTCAATTTCTTTGTATTTTACAAATAAATACTATCTTGAGTAGATAACGGAAAACCAACCAACAAACAAATAACATCAAAACAAACTTTCCTAACAGACGTTTTCTTAATATTTTCTGTTGTTTTATTAGGCCCGCAATGCTATCTTCAGAAGATAGCCGTTTGCGAGCGCGATGCGAGAAAATGATGCAGATCGTAAATGATGCAGATCGTAAATGATGCAGATCGTAAATGATGCAGATCGTAAATGATGCAGATCGTAAGTGGGCTCACGCGTACGCATGTTCACAGAAGATGATGGATGTCGCAACGGGTGATTTGCAAATTGCACCGTAAATGGATAAAAAACAAACAAACAGACAGACAAACAAACATGAAATATAAAAGAATATACCAAATGATCTTTCTGACTCGTCTCATGCTAAGTCTTATGATTTCCTTCTTTTTCGTATTATTTCGTTAGGTTTGAAAATGCTATAATCAGTGGATAGGCCTAACAAAATATAATTATTCAACCTTTCTCAATTTCTTTGTATTTTACAAATATATACTATCTTGAGTAGATAGCGGAAAACTAACAAGCAAACAAATAACATCAAAACAAACTTTCCTAACAGACGTTTTCTTAATATTTTCTGTTGTTTTATTAGGCCCGCAATGCTATCTTCAGTAGATAGCCGTTTGCGAGCGCGTTGCAAAAAAATGATGCAGATCGTAAATGATGCAGATCGTATGCAGATCGTAAATGGGCTCACGCGTACGCGTGTTCACAGAAGATGATGGATGTCTCAACGGGTGAATTGCAAATTGCACCATAAATGGATAAAAAACAAACAAACAGACAGACAAACAAACATGAAATATAAAAGAATATACCAAATGATCTTTCTGATTCGTCTCATGCTAAGTCTTTCTTTTTTCCTTCTTTTTTGTATTATTTCATTAGGTTTAAAAATGCTATCATCAGTAGATAGACCTAACAAAATATAATTATTCAACCTTTCTCAATTTCTTTGTATTTTACAAATATATACTATCTTGAGTAGATAGCGGAAAACCAACAAGCAAACAAATAACATCAAAACAAACTTTCCTAACAGACGTTTTCTTAATATTTTCTGTTGTTTTATTAGGCCCGCAATGCTATCTTCAGAAGATAGCCGTTTGCGAGCGCGTTGCAAGAAAATGATGCAGATCGTAAATGATGCAGATCGTATGTGGGCTCACGCGTACGCGTGTTCACAGAAGGTGATGGATGTCGCAACGGGTGATATGCAAATTGCACCGTAAATGGATAAAAACAAACAAACAAACAGACAGACAAACAAACATGAAATATAAAGGAATATACCAAATGATCTTTCTGATTCGTCTCATGCTAAGTCTTATGATTTCCTTCTTTTTTGTATTATTTCAAAATATAATTATTCAACCTTTCTCAATTTCTTTGTATTTTACAAATATATACTATCTTGAATAGATAGCGGAAAACCAACAAGCAAACAAATAACATCAAAACAAACTTTCCTAACAGACGTTTTCTTAATATTTTCTGTTGTTTTATTAGGCCCGCAATGCTATCTTCAGAAGATAGCCGTTTGCGAGCGCGTTGCAAGAAAATGATGCAGATCGTAAATGATGCAGATCGTAAGTGGGCTCACGCGTACGCGTGTTCACAGAAGATGATGGATGTCGCAACGGGTGAATTGCAAAGTGCACCGTAAATGGATAAAAAACAAACAAACAGACAGACAAACAAACATGAAATATAAAAGAATATACAAAATGATCTTTCTGATTCATCTCATGCTAAGTCTTATGATTTCCTGCTTTTTTGTATTATTTCATTAGGTTTAAAAATGCTATCATCAGTAGACAGGCCTAATAAAATATAAGTATTCAACCTTTCTCAATTTCTTTGTATTTTACAAATAAATACTATCTTGAGTAGATAGCGGAAAACTAACAAGCAAACAAATAACATCAAAATAAACTTTCCTAACAGACGTTTTCTTAATATTTTCTGTTGTTTTATTAGGCCCGCAATGCTATCTTCAGAAGATAGCCGTTTGCGAGCGCCATGCGAGAAAATGATGCAGATCGTAAATGATGCAGATCGTAAATGATGCAGATCGTAAATGATGCAGATCGTAAGTGGGCTCACGCGTGTTGACAGAAGATGATGGATGTCGCAACGGGTGATTTGCAAATTGCACCGTAAATGGATAAAAAAAACCAAACAAACAGACAGACAAACAAACATGAAATATAAAGGAATGTACCAAATGATCTTTCTGATTCGTCTCATGCTAAGTCTGATGATTTCCTTCTTTTTTGTATTATTTCATTAGGTTTAAAAATGCTATCATCAGTAGATAGGCCTAACAAAATATAATTATTCAACCTTTCTCAATTTCTTTGTATTTTACAAATATATGCTATCTTGAGTAGATAGCGGAAAACCAACAAGCAAACAAATAACATCAAAACAAACTTTCCTAACAGACGTTTTCTTAATATTTTCTGTTGTTTAATTAGGCCCGCAATGCTATCTTCAGAAGATAGCCGTTTGCGAGCGACGTTGCAAGAAAATGATGCAGATCGTAAATGATGCAGATCGTAAATGATGCAGATCGTAAATGATGCAGATCGTAAGTGGGCTCACGCGTGTTCACAGAAGATGATGGATGTCGCAACGGGTGATTTGCAAATTGCACCGTAAATGGATAAAAAACAAACAAACAGACAGACAAACAAACATGAAATATAAAAGAATATACCAAATGATCTTTCTGATTAGTCTCATGCTAAGTCTTATGATTTCCTTCTTTTTTGTATTATTTCATTAGGTTTAAAAAGGCTATCATCAGTAGATAGGCCTAACAAAATATAATTATTCAACCTTTCTCAATTTCTTTGTATTTTACAAATATATACTATCTTGAGTAGATAGCGGAAAACTAACAAAAACAAAATTTTGCAGACTTTCGTATTGAAGATATGGATTTTTTCCCAAAACACCAAAAAAATTATGTCTTTTGGGAAAAAAAATCCATATCTTCAATATGAAAGGTCAAAATTTTCAATTGACCGTCGGCTTTTCCTCCCTGCTACATACACTTTAAGAATATATCATTAGATTTATATAATTTACTTCGAGGACTGTTATATATCAAAAATTTGAAAATATCAAATTTTTATAATTTGTCATAAAATTTGTATTACATTGTGATTTTCAAAAAATGAAAATTATTTGATATCAGAAAGACATGCTTCGTATTCAGAATGCAATTCGATAGGTCTGAAGTGCTCTCTTGTCCCACAAAAAATACTGTCGAAACGCAATAAACGCTCATTTTAGATCCCTTAAGTAGATAACGAAAATCTAACAAACAAACAAATAAACAAAAACCATCAAAAGACACTTTCCTAAATTTGTGAAATATTTTCTGTGTTGTTTTATTAGGCCCGCAATGCTATCTTCTGAAGATAGCTGTTTGCGTGTTCCGAGAAAATAATGCAGCCGGTTAGTGGGCTTTGCTCGCGTGTATTTGACAGCAGATGATGCATGTTGCAAAGGGCCTATTATGATTTGCAAATCGCACCGTAAATGCTATCCTTTTGTTAATCCTCTAGTTCCTGATACGTACGGCAAGTTGGGCTTGTGTCAGATGTTGCCATCTGCAGATCTGCAAGAGAGGGCATTTGGCCCAGGGAGTGCGTAATTACGCGTGCGTTGAGTGCGTCAACATGTCGCGTGGCAACAATGTAATCCGTAATCAACGTGATCGTGGCCCCAGACAAACAAGAACCTAGACCTATGACTTTGGTTCGCGTAGTGAAGTCAACACTGCATAGCAACAATTTTGACAAGGACGCAACTCGGACGCAAACAAGCTGACACAATCGCGTCTACGGAACATGTTGCATTTAACGCGGGCGATAACGGCGCAGTAAACACGCAAACGAGCGCGTCAGAATGTAAGCGATATTTCTCCTCGCCTAGTAACCCCGTCAATCCGTCAATATCACCTTGGATACGGGGCTTCACCTCCCGCTGTGTTAAGGGATGGGCAGTTATAGGTCTAGGTTGGTATGTCTATGATCGTGGCAACGCTTCAGACACCGTACTGAACTCAATGAGTCCAGTGCATAGTCTCGCAGCTCTGCGATTTTTTAAGTTTTAGTTTGTGATTTACTTGAGTCAATTTCGTTTAGTCGAAGTGAAGTCAGTTTGCGACCTTTCAACCAACCAGAGAGAAATATGATAGACCCGTCTGAATTGAAGAGGGTGAAAGACCGACACGGAAACGATAGAGTCGTCGGGAGTGGTATATTCGGGGACTGCATTATTAGGAGATATCGAAACAAACTTGTAGTAGAGAAGCTACTGCGATTGCGAGATGTTCAGAACATGAGTAAGTTATTATAACCAGAACTAAACTGCGCTCAAACAGAAACTGGCACTTTTCAAAAGGTATTTTCTTAAAATCCTGTCCATCAAAATGAATCAAAATTACACACAGGATTACAGCTGATTACTTCAATAATTTACTCTATAACACTAAGCAGTTGCCCAACTGACACAACAGCAAATTACACTGACATGGAACAGCTTCCTGGAACACGCATCACAGCCCATTTGATGTACAGTGTGTGTAACAGCAATGTGGACTTTCCCGTCTCAGGATTGCCTCACAAAACTAACACTCGTACCCAACCTGAGAGTACTAAATTAATGACCCAACGAACATAAACACACCCCGACAAATAAGCGAATACGTATACATCATACGCCCAACACTTTCTCACGAATACCTTCATTGGTTTTGACTTAAACCTTTTTCAGGACCCTGGATCAGACAATAATAGGTCCATTTTGAATTTAGGGTCTATTTTGGCTATCGGATCCACTGGCCACGCGTTTCATCTCACGCCATCACGGCCACGTGATTCATTTCAAAACACTGCCCGTAAATGTTCCCACTTTCCTTAATTCTTTTGTCTTCGTTTATTAATATATTACTTTCTTCCCCCTTCCTCCCTGGAACGTGGGTCCAGGTCCTAGATTAATCTGGTAATGGCCCTTTTGATAATCCGACCCTGATGGCGTAGTTCGTACTAGTGAGCTCGGATCTCGAGTCTTCTTGTATTGGGTAGATGTGCATGGTATTTTAGACAGAAACATCACATGCTAATTACAGGGTTAGGGGTCAGGGTTAGGTGCCACATTTACCTTGTATTGTGTTTGCTTCTGTAACAGCTTTACAGGTTGCCGTACACAAGCGTACGAAAGAACTGAACCAGGAGGTGAAAGCGTTTAAGGCTGTATCTGGAGTTGCTGGATTCCCGGAATTTTACGGGGTAGTCGATCGTACCCCTATCGATGCATTTGTCATAGAATTCATTGGAGACCACTCCACTTTCAAGACCTGTACTCTAAATGACGTGGAAGAAGGACAAAATTGCCCACCATTAAATCGATGGGAAATTGTAAAGGTAAGTGGCATAAAACCTTATAGTTTGATCAGATCGTAATCGGCGCGCCCTATAACATCGCGGATTAATATCAATCGGCCGATATTTATTGTGAGATTTGTCTTGTAAAATGTCGCCAGAAGCGTCCCAAATGATGTTTCAAGTCCTACTTTTTTTTTAAAAAGATACGCGCAATATAGACCAGACAGGTCAACTATATCACACTTAGCATGTGTCTACTTTTTGGCGTAGTGGTCAGGGCCGGATTTACCATTGGGCCAGATAGGCTTCAAAATTTGGGGCCCCAAAATTGCCCTTCACATCTTCCATTTTAGCCGAAAACACCATGTTTGGGCCAAAATAGGGTAGGCCCTACAATATTGCAATTGTTTTCGCGCGCACTGGGCTGTTATAATAGCAAATTTCGGCTTCATTTTGGGCTAAAATATTCTAAAATTAAAAAAGTTTCGCGCGCTTCACGTGCAACTGCTTGTCTCCCTCTAAATTGTAATGCTCTCGCAGACACCGTCGATCTTATATCTAAACCAAATATTGGCCACTTGAGTGTACATGCCTTCCTCACGGTGCGTTTTTAGGCACTATAAAAGACAACCACATGGGCCATTCAGTGGTTCACAGCAGCTTAAAGTGGGGGAGGGGGATTGCTGGCCCCTTCACACCAGATATACACACCTAAGCGGTGCGGTGGGGTGCACACTATATACATGACATAAACTGAAAACATCCTGACATTCAGAACAGTTTGGGCATCCAGATGGCAGACGATACCTCTCGATCAAGGATAGGGTGGTCAGTGCGTTAGGTTAATGGCAGACGATACCTCTCGATCAAGGATAGGGTGGTCAGTGCGTTAGGTTAATGGCAGACGATACCTCTCGGTCAAGGATAGGGTGGTCAGTGCGTTAGGTTAATGGCAGACGATACCTCTCGATCAAGGATAGGGTGGTCAGTGCTGTAGGTTAATGGCAGACGATACCTCTCGGTCAAGGATAGGGTGGTCAGTGCGTTAGGTTAATGGCAGACGATACCTCTCGGTCAAGGATATGGTGGTCAGTGCGTTAGGTTAATGGCAGACGATACCTCTCGATCAAGGATAGGGTGGTCAGTGCTGTAGGTTACACCCATCACTACCCTCTCATTTGGGGCCTCCAAATTTTAGCCTGACCCATTGCCCCAAAAAGGTAAATCCGGCCCTGGTAGTGGTAAAAGCCAAATAATTCCTGTCGATTATGAGCTGATCAAACTGTAGTTACTTTTTGTAGCGCGTTTTAATTTAAATATGCACGAGATTAGGCCCGTTACACAGTTTATGACGAATTACGAAGGGTGTATTGGAATTCGGTTGGGTTCCCATGCACAACTGGGCAAATACAAACTAAAACAAAAATATGAATCAAATTCTGGACTCACCATCGAATTTTCTAGTAACCAAATTACTAACCATGGTAACGTTGCGACCCAGCGGCGTGCCTTGACTTTTTAATGGGGGGGGGGCATTTGCCTAGTGATAATTATTTTGGCCCAAATTTACTGCTGCTCAGTTAGAGGATTAGGCCTATGCTTGTACGTCTGCATGGATTTTTTTGTTTTTAGACTAAAAAAATCTTTATTCTTTCTTTTTCATCTTTACCACAGTTGTTGTTGGACGTCGCCGAGGCACTAAATGGGCAGCAAACTATCGGGTTTCTTCATGGCGATCTGCACATGAAGAATATAGTTATTCATGAAGTTGAAGGGCTATGGCGGGCAAAGATTATCGACCTCGGCCTTTCCGTAGAAGTACCGAAGGATAGGTACTACAGCAAGCCACTCAACGTATGCAAACCCCAAGATTTCAAGCAAAATCAGTTAGATTACCCTCATGTTGCTCCGGAGATTTTACTAAACAAAAGTGGTGATACATTGGCGACCGAAACCTATGCCTTGGGAAACATGATCAGAGAGATGGGCAATGCACGCCAGCTTCTAATTTTAGTTGCTCTGGGACGCACCTGCCAGGCAAGAGATGCGAGACAACGCCCGACAATGGTCGAGGTTGTTATGAACCTGAAGGGGCTTTTAAAACAAGTGGAGAAACACCGGGTAAGTTGGCACATTTTACACCCACTGACACTGCACCGAGACCATGCAGACTCAACCTACCCATACTACACACCTATACACCGCCGTCGCCAATGTAGGACCCGGGTGTAGGACTACTTGGCTGACGGTACTGTGCAGTACCAGTGCAGTATCACTGTGGGTCCTGTGCAGTAGCATTATTATTAGGTACTCTGTGTATACCAGTCAGGTACCTTGGAGATGGTTTACCCTTGCAGGCGGTCATAGGAATCTGGTGTACCAAAACACCCCCTACACATATGCAGTGCTTGACCCGACTATACTCAACCATTTATGTAAATCATCGTGCCTGAATATTGGCTTTTGTTCACACAATATTTGGTAGATACTAGATCACTTGATTGAGCAATATACAAATCAAATCTTTATGTCCAAACATTTCTGATTTATTTTGAATATGTTGCCTCTTGTTTTATTTTAATTCCAGCCAAAGCCTGGTAAGATCCGGATCCCACAGAAAGTCGTAGTGCCAACAGCATGCAGCCCTATTGTGGATGCGCTAAGTTTCAAGCGGAAGTCTCACACCACGCCACCGTTTCTGGCAAAAAAACCCCGGCCTAAAGCAGCCAGAGTTAGACCAGCCGGGCCAATTCCAAGTTCACGAAGTATCACCCCCATTGTCAACAAATGTTTGCCCATAATATCTGACACATCCGACTCTTCAATGTCAGATAAATCCAAGTCATATAAAACATCAGGATCACCTAAGGTCATAAGCACTGTTCTTCATAACACCGGGTCAGCGACTCCAAAGGCAACCACTTCAAAGCCTCGTGCAACAGCTCCTGCCAGTGAATCTCTAACCATCATAACAAAACCTGCTGCTACGGATATGACCGGCTTAGCTGAGCAACCTGATTCCTGTGGAGACAGCAAATATCATGGTAAAAATACAGTGTCATCGAACATGGATTCTTCAGCAGTAACCAATTTGGATCTGACAAATGGATGCACATCTAGCGCAAGGGCCATCAAAAACGATGTTTGGGATCAGAAGCTACCTAACCAAGGACGTGGTGCTCACGTCAACAGTCAAAGTCCTGAATCAGTTCCATCGGTCGTGTCCCAGAAAAGTACATCAAATATCTCAGGGTCTCATGAAGGTACCACAAGTCAGTGTGCTGCTGAGTCCGGTAGACCAATTTCTGCTACCGCTACTTCTCCTACATTCACACCGGTGATGGACACATCCTCTAATGTAGTACGACCCCGTGTAAACACCGTGACACCAGGACCATCCACAACAACATGTTTTGAAAACAGATTGTCCGTATCAAACAGTGCTGTGGCCGCATCTAGATCAGACAGAGATGAGGGAATGTTCAGTGCATCGGGCTTCGCTTTACCCGTCTACCGCTACAGCTATGCATCAACTGGGTCTCAATCCTCTAACAACTTCATGTTGTGCAACATAAGCAAGGATTCCTCATTGGCCAATTCGAGCTCATCAACACATACTTCTAACATCCCGTTAGCGCGCCACAAAGCTTTGAAATCACGCTATTTAAGGTCAAACTCTTGTAATGTTTTTCCCACTACTAATCTGGGGCGGCGCATTAAATCAACGGAATCGCAATCACGTAAGAACTTCGGAGGATCATGCATGTGTAGTACCGGGAAACTCTTTCAACAGAAGGACAATCTGCTATCAACCAGCTTACATGACTATACACCACAAACCGTATCCAACATTGCCGTCAAACTGCAAGAATCAAGGGATGACCTGAAGACGACAACTGTACCTGAAGTCAAACAGACCACAAGTAGTAATACATCACTCGCTGAACTCATACCTAACGATGGCTTGAAGGCATCAAATGAGACCAAGTGTGTACTCATCAATGACGTTTCTAACCTTAGCACCCAGAAAAAGAACGAAGCTGGAGATGAAGCTGGCATCCTGACTGAAACAGTCATTGAAGAAATTACTGCATCTGAAGTCAAACAGACCACAAGTAATACATCACACGCTGAAGTCAAATTTGAGGTACCTAGCGATGGCCTGAAGGCATCAAATGTAGCTGAGACCGGAAGTGTACTTAACAATGACATTTCTAATAGTAGCACCAAGGAAAGGAACGAAGCTGGAGATGAAGCTATCGACGTGACTGAAGCAGTAATTCAAGAGGAAATCAAAGAAAAACGTCACAAAGGCCGCATCCGCAAATTTTTCAGCAACTGCTTCTCATGTTTGAATTTCCTCAAAAGGAGGCGTGGTCGGCGTTCTTAAGTCACTCTGTTTGACAAGCATTCATGTTTCAATGTATGTCAAGCTATTATATCCTAGATGTATTCCTATATCTCCCTTGATTACCTTCAAAATATGCCTGTAACACTCTCAGTTCCAGTGGGGACGACACAGACGACCACGAAGAGATTCAAGAATTGGACAGGGTAATGAAAATGGAATCGAGCTCTGAATTGAAAGCAACCGTGGCATGGCAAAAGATGCCAACGTGCCATCGACGAAGCGAGTCAGATGTGTGGAAATCATAGAAGGCGACAAGTATGAAAAGAAAGATCGAGTCCCGAAAGGTCTTGTTGAAAGGAGAAACGACAGCTCAAGATAAAAAAGTAGAGGTGATCAAAACATTATATTGCATGGATCTTTAAAATGGTATAATGGATTGGGCCGGTTATCATAATTAATTTACCCCCCCCCCCCATAATTCACCATCCGGGGGGTACACATAATTATTGCACCAACCCTAATCAAGTTTTGGAAGCAAAGGGGATCTTGGTTTATTGAGGTATATATTGGTTTATTGAGGTATTTCGTGTTCTTGGTTTGTTGAGGTATTTCTTGGTTTATTGAGGTCTTTTGTGGTTTGTTGAGGTTTTTCGTGGTTTATTGAGGTATGTCTTGATTTATTGAAGTATTTCGTGGTTTACTGAGGTATTTCTTGGTTTATTGAAGTAGGCCTATTTCTTGGTTTATTGAGGTATTTCTTGGTTTATTGAGGTATTTCGTGGTTTACTGAGGTGTTTCTTGGTTTATTGAGGTATTTCGTGGTTTATTGAGGTATTTCGTGGTTTATTGAGGTATTTCGTGGTTTATTGAGGTATTTCGTGGTTTATTGAGGTATTTCGTGGTTTACTGAGGTGTTTCTTGGTTTATTGAGGTATTTCTTGGTTTATTGAGGTATTTCGTGGGTTATTGAGGTATTTCTTGGTTTGTTGAGGTATTTTATTTTGGTTTATTGAGGGTATTTCTTGGTTTGAGGTATTTCTTGGTTTCTTGAGGTATCGGAATCATTTCCTTTGTATTTTTTGAATGATTATTTGGGGGTAGTTGCACTGTGACCCGTTTGTTGTTTTGCTATTGGCTTTGTTTTTGTTGGCCTGTTACTGTGTTTCAGTTAGTTTCTTTTGATTTGTATTTTTTTGTTCGTTTATTTATTTTTTTAGATACAATTATAATATCTTTTAAAGTTGCAGCAGTTCAGGGTAGCGAGGCCACTTGTGTTTCACCTTGTTCTGTTGTTCTTTACTTATTTATATTTGCATCTTTTTGTTCATTTATTAGTTTGTTTAGATACAAATATAATATCTTTTAAAGTTACAGCAGTGCAGGGTAGCGAAGCCACTTGTGTTTCACCTTGTTCTGTTGTTCTTTAGAGATTTATTTTTGCATCTTTTTGTTCATTTTTTAGTTTGTTTAGATACAATTATAATATCTTTTAAGTTACAGCAGTTCAGGGTAGCGAGGCCACTTGTGTTTCACCTTGTTCTGTTGTTCTTTAGAGATTTATTTTGCATCTTTTTGTTCATTTTTAGTTTGTTTAGATACAATTATAATATCTTTTAAGTTGCAGCAGTTCAGGGTAGCGAGGCCACTTGTGTTTCACCTTGTTCTGTTGTTCTTTAGAGATTTATATTTGCATCTTTTTGTTCATTTATTAGTTTGTTTAGATTTAAATTTGTATTTAACAATGTTGCTGTTGAGTTCGAAATTGTCTGTGTTGCAACTACCTCTCCAATAGTAATTTCTCTTTGTCCGGGGACCCAGGCCATATACGAGACTCAGTTTCATCTTGTAGTCTCGCTACTGTATAATATAGCTTAATATTATCTTGTATTTCTGTTTATTACTGAAACCTTGGTTGCTGACCATGTCCCTTCTATTAACACCAATCGAGTCTATGGTCACATAAATGGAAACAAAGGCATGGAGCTATGCTGGCCACAAGTGATGAATCACATGATGACATTGTGAGTACCAGACCAGTTTCATCAAAGGTGGCTACTGATAGGCCTACATCAAATTCGGTCGTGTCCATTTTAAAGATCCATGCAATATAATGTTTTGATCACCCCTACATTTTGATCTTGAGCTTCCGTTTCTCCTTTCAACAAGACCTTTCGAGACTCGATCTTTCTTTTCATACTTGTCGCCTTCTATGATTTCCACACATCTGACTCACTTCGTCGATGACACTTTGGCATCTTTTGCCATTGCCACGGTTGCCGTCAATTCTGAGCACGATTCCATTTTCATTACCCTGTCCGATTCTTGAATCTCTTCGTGGTCGTCTGTATCGTCCTCACTGGAACTGAAAGAGTTACCGACATATTTTGAAGGTAATCAAGGGAGATATAGGAATACATCTAGGATATAATAGCTTGACATACATTGAAACATGAATGCTTGTCAAACTTAACACAGATTTCACATAATTATTGTTGTTGATAAATAAATAAATATAAAAAAGTAGGATGTCTCTAGACTCATAAGTTGGGATGATATACATTTATCTTTCCTTTGTATGTCATAACATTCTGTGAATGCCTATAGGATGGTGAACAAATTATATCATCCAGCTGTCGAATATTCAAAGGACTCGTGAATATTCAAAAGCCTCGTGAATATTCAAGAGCTTCATGGATATTCAAGTATCATTCAATGCACTCATGAATATTCAAAAGCCTGATGAATATTCCCATATGGACTCCTGAATATTCAATAGCCTCATGACTGATTCATATCATGAGCCTCGTGAATATTCTTAATGAATATTCAAGTGGACTCACGAATATCCAATAGCCTCATCAATATTTAAGTGGACTCATACATTTCCAATTATAGCCCCATGACTATGAGTCTTGTGAATATTCAATAGCCTAATGAATATCCAAATGCATGACCCATGAATGTTCAATAGCCTAATGAATACTCAAAAGCCTAATGAATATCAGTGGACTCATGAATTTTCAATATAGTCTCATAAATTTTCAAGTGGACTTGTGAATATTCAATAGCCTAATGAATATCCAATTTGACTCATCAATATCCAAAATGGACTAATGAATATTCAACAGCCTCATGAATATATTCAATAGCCTAGTGAATATTCCAGTGGACTCATATTCCATAGCTTTTCATGACTATTCATCAGCGTCGTGAATATTCAATGAACATTCATGCAAGTGGACTCATGAATTTTCAATAACCTCGCGAATTTTCAAGTGTGCTTGTAAATTTTCAATAGCCTCATGACTGTCCTCGAGTCTCGTCTTAATGAATATTCAAGAAGGTTCATGGATATTCAATAGCCTCATAAATATTCAAGTGAATTCTTAAGTTTTCAATAGCTTCCTGACTATCTCGTGAATATTCAATAGCCTCATAAATATTCGAGTGGACTAATGAATATTTAAGTTGGCTTATGAATATTCAAGTGGACTCATGAATGTTAAATAGCCTAATGAATATTAAAGTGGACTCATGAATATTCAAGTAGACTCGCGAATATTCTACAGCCCTAACTATCAAGTGGACAGCAATTCACCCTGAAGGAAAAAGGTCAAGAGCAGGAAATAAAGAGAAGAAAGAATCAAGCTTGGATGGAGGCAATATATGGAAAACTTAGCAAGATCATGAGAGGAGATATACCAATTTGCCTGAAAAGGAAAGTGTTCAACCAATGTATAATTCCAACTACAGTAAGCCAAAAAATTAAGGTACCAGTTGTGTTCATCCCTGTATCTCCTAAGAAATATGTGTCAAAATTAAAACAAGCAGCCAATACCTGTACTCTTTAGCTCTGATTTAAGACCTTATTTGTTGAAATTGGTAAAGACTTTAAGAAACGGTGGTCTAAAACCTAATAAAGAAACGAAATCAAAAGTTGCACTGCAACTTTTGATTTCGTTTTTCAGAAGTGAATTTTGTGTTCTCATCAATGAAAGCATGACGCTAGTTTTGAACGTGTTAATCAGAGAATCAAGCTTCGTGAACGCATTGATTGCAAATCAATAGGGCACGCAATAGAGCAAACTGCAACTTTTAAATTGGCATCTTCCTTGGGTTTTTGGATCGTCATATCTTTATTTCTTGAACAATCTATAACAAATTACCGAGTTGCAAAACTTTTCGTGATAAAAACTCGAACGGTGCTGATGCAACTGCAAATTTCACTTTTGCAAACCGAATCATTCACCGAGTTACGCTGCATATTCACCTCATTTTTAAAAATCTTAGTGATTAAAGTCTAAAAATGAGCAAAAATAGTTTTAAAAATATCCAGAGACCTCAAAATAGTGAGCATCAGTTAACGCGGCTGTGTACTCTAGACATTGTTTCTTTCGCAAAATTGAGCTTTTTTGAAATGTATTTACTTTGTTATGTTTTTTTATAAATACAAGGAAAGAAAATCCAGATTTGTTAACTCTAACTGCTCGATTTTATGGATTTTATTTCACTATTTCACTCGTTTCCGCACTTTAAAAGGAAAGAAAATCTTTGTTGTACCATCGGGGTACACACGCGCAACAACGCATCGCGTTTTGTAGTCGCGCAATTTGTTAACGCACAGATACGCTACGCATACGCAACGCTTATCTGCATGCGCGGCGCATCTTATGGAAGCATCACGGAAGCACTGATTTCACAAACCCTAGCGGTCAAATGGCTCCGTTTTAGCTGATAAAATGTGAATTTTTTCAAGTTCTTTCCCCCGATTTAAACATCAAGATATGAATAGATTATCCACGACACTGAAATAAAGAAACCCTCACACCAATTTTGGACCTCTTGTCAGTCATTCAGAAAGAACGCATAATTTATTCGTGCAATGCTTTGAGAAAATTCATTGAATCAGCCAGCTAATATTTATTGATTTATGGTCAACTTTTTCGCTCGCGGTAATTACCCGACCGAGCCTCCCAAACAATTACTTCGAAAGCCAGTTGCGCCTATAAACCAAAAGTTCCCTTAACAGGGAATGCACTATCTAACGATCGAGAAAATATAAAGACTCCATCTAACAATGGATAGAATATAAAGACTGCATCTAACGATGACAATATAAAAAGCCGCGGACTTACATATATCAAAAGAAATTAAATGGCTGACCCCTTTCTCATTTTCATATTATATTCATATTTAGATTACATGGTGGGCATCAGTAGAAACCAACGCCAAATCTTCTAGTAGGCAAATACCCCCGAAGATTGGAAAGACTAAATAGAATTTATTAATGTAATATATGTATAATTATGTACATTAAATTGATCATTTTAGAAAAATGATCCAAAAAACTGCCCCAGATTCCTTGATACACATTGCCCTGCTTTGAAAGCTTATGATATCGTATACATCACTCGGTTATGATGCCTACTCTAAATACAATAGGACAGCCTACCCTAGAATTCAACGCGATAACTAGCCGGCTGCGCAACCTCATAAAAACTTGATCACAATATTTCCTTTTTATATTTTGTTGAACAAGAAAAATCTGAGGGCATAGTACTTGGCCCCTGTCTAGCTGCCCCATGCCAACCTGGTGTTGATTCCTTCCTTCCCGCTATACACAACATTCATCAACCAAAATACCGCCCAAGACTGAAATGGCATAAATTTTAACAATTTTACTAATGCTTCTGAAGAAGAAGCAACTTAACCACTATTTTACAACGATATTTGAACATTTATAACTGCGCCACCGCATAAAAACGTGTTGCTGAATTAGAACTGAACCTGAAATGATCTATTTGCGCACTCTCACACCTTAGTCATATTATTACGCACGGAAAGAACATCAGTATATTCTAACCCGAGGGCTCTCAACCAATTATGTTTTCCTTTCTCCTTCCAGACACAAAATGGTACAATTTAAAATGAATTTTACTAGTGCTTCTGAGGCAGAAGCAAACTTCACCACACTATTTCACTGAGAATAATATTACAGCTGCGCAACAGAATAGAACATGTTGCTGAGATAGAAACTTAAGCTGAAGTGAACTACTCACACACGTACACTCATATAGTCATACTATTATGCAACACAAAGACCCGTGACATCCAACATATTCTGATTTCATTTCATTCTTAATTACATTTTGACTTAATGATGAAACCTTTATGTAATTTTTCTCACTCTTGCGATACTTATTTATGACGCCCAGTCCACTATTTTGATCAATTTTAATCCGATCAACCCTGACATAAAGGGAGTGGTGGGTGGGAAAATGTTACGCCCGCTCTGAATGCTTGACCGACAAAGAATGAATCCAAATAGCGACAACCCGTGCTGAAGTCCTGCCCGCGAAACTATCACGTGACTTCACTACGGAAGGCGATTCCAGCCACCGGGAAAATAGTGAAACTATCACGACTTCACTACGGAAGGCGATTTCAGCCGCATGGATAATTGTGTTTTCATTCGACAAGCGAATTAAACTGCATTATCCACGACACTGAAATAAAGAAACCCTCACACCAATTTTGGACCTCTTGTCAGTCATTCAGAAAGAACGCATAATTTATTCGTGCAATGCTTTGAGAAAATTCATTGGAATCAGCCAGCTAATATTTATTGATTTATGGTCAACTTTTTCGCTCGCGGTAATTACCCGACCGAGCCTCCCAAACAATTACTTCGAAAGCCAGTTGCGCCTATAAACCAAAAGTTCCCTTAACAGGGAATGCACTATCTAACGATCGAGAAAATATAAAGACTCCATCTAACAATGGATAGAATATAAAGACTGCATCTAACGATGACAATATAAAAAGCCGCGGACTTACATATATCAAAAGAAATTAAATGGCTGACCCTTTCTCATTTTCATATTATATTCATATTTAGATTACATGGTGGGCATCAGTAGAAACCAACGCCAAATCTTCTAGTAGGCAAATACCCCGAAGATTGGAAAGACTAAATAGAATTTATTAATGTAATATATGTATAATTATGTACATTAAATTGATCATTTTAGAAAAATGATCCAAAAACTGCCAACCAAGTTCCTGGACAAGTCAAGGAACTTGCCAGACTCCCCCCCCCTCTGTTTGCAGTTTATGCTTTACATGCCATCTACTCCTTCGCCGTGCTTTGCGGTGAAGAAAATGATTGACGGTTCATTCAACCAATGCATTAGCCATGTTATATTTGGAATACCCAAAAGTCTGACAAGTAAGTGCAATAAATACTACTAGGTGATAAAAGGTTTAGGCTTTAACTAGGTTGACGACATGACACTGGATCAACCGACATGAGCATTCGTACTGTTGGAAAGGAATACCTGAATAATTTGTTTATTGGCTAATTCTTCCTATCTTTTGGGTAGATTTACGTATGCGAAAACCCAATGCCAAACAAAGCAAACAACCCCATGATAATTACTTCATTATTGGAATTGTTGGAATTTTCATCCCTCAGAGCCTACATGTGATGTTCACATGTAGGCCCTACATATGTCACTGTCGACTTCTCATAGCCATTGTTATATTTGCCTAGATTGGAATAACCCAACAAAAGAATATCTGAATAATTTGTTATTGGCTAATTCTTCCTATCTTTTGGGTAGATTTACGTATGAGAAAACCCAATGCCAAACAAAGCAAACATGCCCCATGATTATTAGCCTAGTTCATTATTGGAATTATTTGATTTTTCATCCCTCAAGGCCTACATGTGATGTTCAAATGTAGGCCCTATATCTCACTGTCGACTTCACATCTTTTGACAAATGCCCATACATGTTTCCTGCCCACTAAGGTGAATTTCCTTTTGTCTCTGGGTGTGACAACTAGGTGACCCTATTTAACATTCTGACGTATATACACCCGGGACATACACCGTAGAAGATCATACCGTAATTTGATTAATAAATAATATTTATTTCTTATATAGCGCAATTACATCAAAAGAACTCAAGGCGCTTTACAAAACATGGTATTAAATCCACATACATTTGTAAAAAATGAGAAGAATATTTGAGTTTACAATATTTAGAACATACAAAGAGTTCGAGCAAATATATTAAAGCCAGTTTAAAAGACAATCAAAATATTGCACAGCGTAAGCCTAAATGGACATGATTGATCAAGATGCAATTAACTGTGAAATATACATTATAAACCACGCAAAAATAGCAAACAATGCACACAGTACATATTGCACAACATAAATGCAACAGTAATTTCGAGATCAAAAAGCAAGAAGCCATGCAATATGCATTATGCAAAAAATTTAATTTGTCTTCATTTAACATGTTTAATAGACACAATTTAAAACCACAACTCTGTCTTACCAACTTGCGGTGAAGATTTCTGTTCTTTGTTTGTACAATAAGTGCATAAAATACCATAACTTGATAATAAGGATGAATTCTGGACTTAATTTGATAGATCCAACTAAGCAAACTATTTACCTTCCATTTGTTGTGTAAAAATCGCTCTACTACATTTAGCCATTAACTATATATATGTAATATGTTACTATGACTTTTATGCTGCCTCTAAGTGAATACCTAAGTCTATAATAGCCCTTTTTGATAGATACCATTAAGAAAGACCTGTAATACTATAAAATTGTTTAACTTAATGGCCATGAAGAGATCTGGTCTTCGTTTGGTAGATACAGGTAAGAAAATATTTGCCTCAAATTTGTTAAATTTCCCAAAAGGTAAACATAATTCATCTTTTTTTTTTTTATTCATCTGAACCCCGTCAATAATATATAGTAATAATAAAGAAACATTTATGAAGCGCTAAAACAGAAGTCGCTAAGCGCTTCCAAGGCATGCCCTAAATACCAAATTATACAACAAATTATAAGTACATCATACATGATAATTCAAATTCAAATTTACATATCAAAATAACATCAAACTACAGAAAGCATGATAAACACACCAAAACTATATAAAGCAGGTAATATTGAAACAAAATTATAGCAATATCATCATAAAATCAATGTACATAAACATATGCCATAGAGTTAAAAAGAAAACCACCAGGTTTTTCGAAAAAAGCAGAAGAAACATCCGTGGGCCCGTCACAAAGAGGCCACATTGCACGCTATTATTAAAAATGACGATGCGATAAAGAAGGGAGAGGTTGCTAGTACTTCACCCTTTATGGATACACAGATCCAAAATACACAAATGGCATGGCATCAATATTTGCGCATAACGTCTGATTTGATGAGTAATATTTCAATCCCATTGTTTTCTGCCATAACGCTTGTCGCTATTTGTCCAACTCGCCAAAGTCAAGTTGTTCGATGTGGAATGACCCTTGTTTGTACCAATATATCAAAGATAATTCATGCAATAACATATTTGGTTAGTTGCTACCGAGATAAAACTCGCTAATTTCACCTACTTGCTTTCGGGTCAGTCGAGCGCTTAATGTATGGAATTTTATTAATTGAATGATCCATTGATGGCACCAACATTATTCTTCCATTCCCTCCAACTGTATCCTTACTATGCTTCCTGAATTGTTTAACCTGGATAGATTGCCAAAGAATTGTATAAGCTCCTTCCACTGATACCAACTTGATATTAAAGTGTTGACCTTTCCATCAAGCTACGATGAGCTGATCTTCGTCTATTGCTCACTGCCAATACCCATCCATAGCCATGTTAGAATTCAGTTCCATAATTGCTGATGCTATTTTTACTTGCACGATGCACTGCATAATGTGTTAATATTCGAGATGCAATGATACTCAATTTGAAGAAAACACCGTATTTTAATGAAGATGTAGTAGATCCTTTGTTATCTTTGCCTGTACTAAATATAGTTAGCTTGTTGTAGGCCTACATACTATAATTCTCCCCATATAGAAGTTCCCGTTCTTTCTTCTATCGTCCTTCCTTCTATCCCCGTCTCGTAGAATCCATACGACCTGCAATTAAAAGACAGAAGAAAAGGGAAGCAAATCCTGTCTGCAACTTTATAGCCCACACCGAATACTGTATGTGATATACATGTATGTATATTATGAGCATCATATATATTCTACACTCCAACTCCTTTATTAATTTATACCACTTTCACTTTCAGACAACCTTTAACCTGCCAAAACTGTGATGAAAACAAATTCTAGTTGATGCCGAAGAATAGCAAATGACATTTTTATTTAGTTTTGTTTTTCGCCAAGACGGAAACACGCATGGCTTCCACAATAAAAATTTTTGCGCTAAACTGTTTGAAATTGATAATAAAATTCGCTAAAAAAATAAAATAGCCATTAGGCCTATATCCTCAGAGAAATTTTCAAATTCCGAACAGATATTTTGAACATGATTTTTTAACCTCACCAGTATGGGATTCATAAACATCCATACGTATAACTGTGACAACCCATCATGATATGTTATAGAAATGGCCACCCGCATGATTCATCAATCTTTAGTATTCATGAGTACCAATAATTGTGATAACACATTATAAGAGTGATCACTGTTCATGCTCCATCGGCTACGAGTTTATTACGAGCGTGTAAAGATTGGTTACGCGTTCATGAGGTTCTAATTTCTATTGTATTACTTTCTGATGTGACATACACGCATCTATTCAATTCTATGTCACTTCAATCGTGCTTCAATGAACATGGTGCATAACATGATGACCATAGAGGTCGCGTCCCTGAAGTCATGATTAGATTACGTAGGCCTATTTGTATTGTTATAAGAAAATTAACCCAGGTTTTCTACCCATGGCCTCCGAGCTGAAATACAGCAAGATTATATAACGTTAGATTGAAATGCAACCTGTATGTACTAAAGTAGTTATCTGGATCTATTCTCCATGGCTAAAACCCAATTATTCACTGCTAATAAAACTGATTAACGGCAAAGTTTAACAAATTTATTGATGAAAGCAAATATCTCACCGATTTATCCCCTGTTGTTAGTCATCGGTCGTTGCCATTATGTTCCAGCATAAAAGGTCTCGTAACGCCTGGCCTCCTCAATATAGGCCTACTTGAATCGAGTAATTTACACAAATTTATGCAAACAAAATCTTGATTATCTGCTGCCGTCACAGTTTATTCCATGTGAAGAAAGCTGTATTGTATAAGCTTGCTGATTTAATCCCGGATTTAATACGGACTCTTCGTTGTCCAATAACCATGATAAATAGAGAGAGAAAAAATGTTACGCCCGCTCTGAATGCTTGACCGACAAAGAATGAATCCAAATAGCGACAACCCGTGCTGAAGTCCTGCCCGCGAAACTATCACGTGACTTCACTACGGAAGGCGATTCCAGCCACCGGGAAAATAGTGAAACTATCACGACTTCACTACGGAAGGCGATTTCAGTCGCATGGATAATTGTGTTTTCATTCGACAAGCGAATTAAACTGCATTTCGCCCAAACTTCTCAAGGGGCTGTGGATTTACCCGATGTTCACGTAATGTAAGGTAGAAAAACGAGAAATGCCGTATTCTCCTGTGAGCTTTGATCAAAGTGCAAAATGTGACCACTTTAAACTTCAACGGCCTTTATTTCAATGTTCATTTTCTCGGTAAAATGACGATTTAGGTACACGATAACTCAATAAATACAGCATCTATAGGTAAGCAATTACGCTCATCATAAAAAGCATGACCGACTTAAGAAACGGTTTTCTCATTTTTTGATATTTTGGTATATTTCCGATTTTAGGCATCATTTTGTGCAAATAGGCGTTTGTGAATTTTAAAAGTTCATTTTGATGCCTTATATGGTCAATATCTCAAAAAATAAGGCCAATTTCAAAAAACTAAAAAAACCGTTTTTGGAATGGTGCCTCAAGACTAAGAAAAAAATTTTTTGGAAAGAGTGTTTTTTGTTATTATTATTTGTTATTACTTTTTTGTGATTTTCTTCATAATTGTTGTTTTTACACCAAATCTGTATTTATATTGAGATTCATTGATGTCTTGCCTTTATAAAAATGTATACTTTTATATGTCTTGCATGAATAATTACAAAGTTATGGCACTTTTACTACATGCATGTCTGAGAGTACACAGCTAGCCTGAATCCTTCCAGGCCCAGAATTGCGGCGTCTTTATATTACCCACAATCCTTCACGTTGCCTTATTCTACTAAATATTCATATTTTAGCATTTTTCACTGCACCAATATTGGATTGCTGAACGATTCAGTCCTCACCATCAGCACAACCCGATGACCGTGCGTAGATGTTGATAGGACTGGAGGATTCAGTCTAGTACACAGCTGCCTTACCATGTCCACCTATTAAACAACTACATCGCGTCAAACAAAACAACAAAACGCGTATCATTTAGTTCGCGTCATCTCGCGACATCGCGTCAACACGCTGCCTCTAAAGCAAGTGGGAATATTAAGTACGGGAAAATCAAAATGAGTGAGGGGGAGTGCATGGGTGCCATGGGTTGGTGATATTATTTAACAATCGGCGATGCATGGGTGACCATCAAACTTTGCGAACATGGCAAAAATACAAATAAATAGCCGTTGTAAATTTTTTGAGCATAGGACCTCGGGATAGGACCTACTTATACTGACTTAAAAATTGTACATTTTACGTTTCACATTCAATTTTTTAGCAGTTGACTAGGAAGAAGTACTAAAACCATGATACTAGGGACAGATAAGAGGCAGATCGGATAAGAGGGAGAAGAGGGATGTGAGCTAAAGGGGAAACAGTGTAAAGAACGGGAGGATAGGGGACAACATGGGGAGGGGAAGTACAAAGAAGTTGATTAAAATGAATTAAATGAAACCACTGATCAATCGGTGATAAATTAGGGAGTTGGAAAAATTGTTCGCAATAAAACTCGGAGGGTGTTGATGCATTTGGAAAATTGCATTTATTTACGAACCGCGAAAGACGGGTGACCGCTAGTTTCAATAAATGAGGTTTTTTGAGTAAATGAGGTTTTTGCCCGGGGGTTCTCAGTACAAATGACCATACGGGGACGTGCCGCAAATATGGGTAGCATTTTCAGCCTTTTGGTATATCAATGACCCCTTTTTCAAAGCCTATTTTGGTATATAAATGGGTCCTTTTTTCAAAATTTTCTAAATTTTTTCGGAAAATAGCCAAATTTTCCCTTAATCTAGCCAAAATTTTCAAAATTTTCCCAAAACTTTGGGAAAATTTGTAAAAACTAAGACAATTTGGGTTAAATTTGGCCGAAAATTTTGACTTTTGGTATATAAATGGGTCCAAATTTCTTGAAAAATTGGTACTACTGAATCATCATCTACAACGCGTGCTAGGCAATGTGTTTTTTTGTTTTTTTAATATTATTATTTTTAATTTTTTTTTTGCTTGCTATCTTCTGAAGATAGCAATTTTGGTCAGCTTCGTCATTTTGACATTTCCTTTTTAGCTTTGCATTCGGCCTAGTGCCGATTTTTATACTAAAAGAAAATGTGGTGAGACATGCTGTAATTTGCTCGATTCTGGTGCCGGTGAAACAGGCAGATAGAGCTAGAGAAATAGAGAAACAGGCAGATGCGGAAAGTGATCAGTCTGTAATACCGCTTTAAACTTTCTGATCGGGACTGATGTATTAGAAAGAAAAAACTCGCCGCTACATGATGAATAATGATGGTCAGCTTCGTCATTTTGACATTTCCTTTTTAGCTTTGCATTCGGCCTAGTGCCGATTTTTATACTAAAAGAAAATGTGGTGAGACATGCCGTAATTTACTCGATTCTGGGTCTATAGAGCTCCTGCATTGATTTACATGGGTAATATTAAAATTGAAATATCTCAAGAACCGAATACCGTATGACGCTGAAACAAACTTTGAAATAAAGCTTTTACATTTCTCTATCTGTTTTATGTCATTTTGGTGTTTGTCGGATTCGTGTGATTTTTCTATCAACTGCAGATAGCTCAAATTTAAATACCCGTTGGTTGTCGTTTTTGTCTGCTGAACGAGATAAAGGGTACATACCACAAAAAAGCTTTCCTTAGACTTTAAGTGCTAAATAGGGGTCGCGTTTTGGTTTTTTCGAGTTACGTCCAACTTTGAAATGTATATTTGATATCATTTTAACTAGAACAAAATTCTGCATAACATTTCTGAAAATGACTACACATTTTAGGTCCGACTAATTTTTGAGAAAATTATTGCTATATAAAAAGGCCACCTTTTCCCGTGTTTATATAAGACTGCTAACCGCGTTCTGACCTCGTATGTTCATGCGCACGTAATCGTAAATATCACTCAAATGTTTGCATTTTCTTTTCAAATTTGTAAAGATCACATTCACATGTTCTAGTAAAACACGATTTTCAACACTAAAATGGTTAATATTGTACCGATTTTCTAGAATTTTTATGCAAAGTTTGGGACTATAGGCGTTAATTTCGGACTACATGAGATTCTAAATGCTAGGCCTATCTTCAGTAGATACAGCGAAAAAAATCCTAAAACGCGCACGGTTATACTCTGCACGAATAAAAAAATCGGCATTCGGCCTATATGCCGCGCTATTAAAAAAAGGAGGAGAGGTAAAAATAGAGAAACAGGCAGATGCGGAAAGTGATCAGTCTGTAATACCGCTTTAAACTTTCTGATCGGGACTGATGTATTAGAAAGAAAAAAACTCGCCGCTGCATGATGAATAAAAAAATTAGAGAAAATAATGTAAAATATTTCTTCTAGAGTAGAAAGATGCAATGAATCGGGATGAGATTCTAAATGCTATCTTCAGTAGATATAGCGAGAAAGTACTAAAACTCTGCCCGAATTAAAAAATCGGCATTCGGCCTATATGCCGCGCTATTAAAAAAAAAGGGGCGGAGGGAAGAGGTAAAAATAGAGAAACATGCAGATGATAATCTCTGCTTTTTAAGTGCCATTTTAAATTTTGGTCAGCTTCGTCATTTTTACATTTCTTTATAGCTCTGCAGTCGGCCTAATGCCGATTTTTCTCTGAGAGCTCAATCCCGTTCAATGCAGTTTTACCGTTTCGCGCCGTAATCATCATCTACAACGCGTGCTAGGCAATGTGTGTTTTTTTTATTATTTTTTTATTATTATTATTTTTAATTTTCTTGCTTGCTATCTTCTGAAGATAGCAATTTTGGTTAGCTTCGTCATTTTAACATTTCTTTTTTAGCTTTGCATTCGGCCTAGTGCCGATTTTTATACTAAAAGAAAATGTGGTGAGACATGCTGTAATTTGCTCGATTCTGGTGCCGGTGAAACAGGCAGATAGAGCTAGAGAAATAGAGAAACAGGCAGATGCGGAAAGTGATCAGTCTGTAATACCGCTTTAAACTCGGGACTGATGTATTAGAAAGAAAAAACTCGCCGCTACATGATGAATAAAAAATTTAGAGAAAATAGTGTAAAACATTACTACTAGAGTAGAAAGATGCAATGAATCGGGATACGATTCTAAATGCTATCTTCAGTAGATGTAGCGAGAAAATCCTAAAACGCTACCCGAATTAAAAAATCGGCATTCGGCCAATATGCCGCGCTATTAAAAAAAAGAGGAGGGGGGGGAAGAGGTAAAAATAGAGAGAAACAGGCAGATGATAAGTGCCATTTTAAATTTTGGTCAGCTTCGTCATTTTTACATTTCTTTATAGCTCTGCAGTCGGCCTAATGCCGATTTTTCTCTGAGCGCCCACCCCGTTCAATGCAGTTTTACCGTTTCTCGCCGTACTGAATCATCATCTACAACGCGTGCTAGGCAATCTTTTTTTTTTTTTTTTTTTGTTTTGTTTTTAATATTATTATTTTAAATTTTTTTGCTTGCTATCCTCTGAAGATAGCAATTTTGGTCAGCTTCGTCATTTTAATATTTCTTTTTAGCTTTGCATTCGGCCTAGTGCCGATTTTTATACTAAAAGAAAATGTGGTGAGACATGCCGTAATTTGCTCGATTCTGGTGCCGGTGAAACAGGCAGATAGAGCTAGAGAAATAGAGAAACAGGCAGATGCGGAAAGTGATCAGTCTGTAATACCGCTTTAAACTTTCTGATCGGTACTGATGTATTAGAAAGAAAAAACTCGCCGCTACATGATGAATTAAAAATTTAGAGAAAATTATGTAAAACATTACTTCTAGAGTAGAAAGATGCAATGAATCGGGATGAGATTCTAAATGCTATCTTCAGTAGATATAGCGAGAAAACCCTAAAACTCTGCCCGAATTAAAAAAATCGGCATTCGGCCTATGCCGCACTATTTAAAAAAAAGGGGGAAGAGGTAAGAATAGAGAAACATACAGATGATAATCTCTGCTTTATAAGTGCCATTTTAAATTTTGGTCAGCTTCGTCATTTTTACATTTCTTTATAGCTCTGCAGTCGGCCTAATGTCGATTTTTCTCTGAGCGCTCAATCCCGTTCAATGCAGTTTTACCGTTTCGCGCCGTACTGAATCATCATCTACAACGCGTGCTAGGCAATGTGTTTTTTTTTTGTGTTTTTTTTTTAATATTAATATTTTTAATTTTTAGCTTGCTATCTTCTGAAGATAGCAATTTTGGTCGGCTTCGTCATTTTAACATTTCTTTTTTAGCTTTGCATTCGGCCTAGTGCCGATTTTTATACTAAAAGAAAATGTAGTGAGACATGCCGTAATTTGCTCGATTCTGGTGCCGGTGAAACAGGCAGACAGAGCTAGAGAAATAGAGAAACAGGCAGATGCGGAAAGTGATCAGTCTGTAATACCGCTTTAAACTTTCTGATCGGGACTGATGTATTAGAAAGAAAACACTCGCCGCTACATGATGAATAAAAAATTAGAGAAAATAATGTAAAACATTACTACTAGAGTAGAAAGATGCAATGAATCGGGATGAGATTCTAAATGCTATATTTAGTAGATATAGCGAAAAGATCCTAAAACTCTACCCGAATTAAAAAAAATCGACATTCGGCCTATATGCCGCGCTATTAAAAAAAAAGAGGGGGGGGGGAGGAAGAGGTAAAAATAGAGAAACAGGCAGATGATAATGTCTGCTTTATAAGTGCCATTTTAAATTTTGGTCAGCTTCGTCATTTTTACATTTCTTTATAGCTCTGCAGTCGGCCTAATGCCGATTTTTCTCTGAGCGCTCAATCCCGTTCAATGCAGTTTTACCGTTTCGCGCCGTACTGAATCATCATCTACAACGCGTGCTAGGCAATGCCTTTTTTTTATTTTTTTTTTTTTTAATATTATTATTAATATTTTTTTGCTTGCTTTCTTCTGAAGATAGCAATTTTGGTCAGCTTCGTCATTTTAACATTTCTTTTTTAGCTTTGCATTCGGCCTAGTGCCGATTTTTATACTAAAAGAAAATGTGGTGAGACATGCTGTAATTTGTTCGATTCTGGTGTCGGTGAAACAGGCAGATAGAGCTAGAGAAATAGCGAAACAGGCAGATGAGGAAAGTGATCAGTCTGTAATACCGCTTTAAACTTTCTGATCGGTACTGATGTATTAGAAAAAAAAAACCTCGCCGCTACATGATGAATTAAAAATTTAGAGAAAATAATGTAAAACATTACTTCTAGAGTAGAAAGATGCAATGAATCGGGATGAGATTCTAAATGCTATCTTCAGTAGATATAGCGAGAAAATCCTAAAACTCTGCCCGAATTAAAAAATCGGCATTCGGCCTATATGCCGCGCTATTAAAAAAAAAAAGGGAAGAGGTAAAAATAGAGAAACATACAGATGATAATCTCTGCTTTATAAGTGCCATTTTAAATTTTGGTCAGCTTCGTCATTTTTACATTACTTTATAGCTCTGCAGTCGGCCTAATGCCGATTTTTCTCTGAGCGCTCAATCCCGTTCAATGCAGTTTTACCGTTTCGCGCCGTACTGAATCATCATCTACAACGCGTGCTAGGCAATGTTTTTTTTTTTTTTTTTTTTTTTTTTAATATTATTATTTTTTATTTTTTTTGCTTGCTATCTTCTGAAGATAGCAATTTTGGTTAGCTTCGTCATTTTAACATTTCTTTTTTAGCTTTGCATTCGGCTTAGTGCCGATTTTTATACTAAAAGAAAATGTGGTGAGACATGCTGTAATTTGCTCGATTCTGGTGCCGGTGAAACAGGCAGATAGAGCTAGAGAAATAGAGAAACAGGCAGATGCGGAAAGTGATCAGTCTGTAATACCCCTTGAAACTTTCTGATCGGTACTGATGTATTAGAAAAAAAAAAACCTCGCCGCTACAGGATGAATAAAAAATTTAGAGAAAATAATGTATAACATTACTTCTAGAGTAGAAAGATGCAATGAATCGGGATGAGATTCTAAATGCTATCTTCAATAGATATAGCGAGAAAATCCTAAAACTCTGCCCGAATTAAAAAAATCAGCATTCGGCCTATATGCCGCGCTATTAAAAAAAAGGGGAAGAGGTAAAAATAGAGAAACATACAGATGATAATCTCTGCTTTATAACTGCCATTTTAAATTTTGGTCAGCTTCGTCATTTTTACATTACTTTATAGCTCTGCAGTCGGCCTAATGCCGATTTTTCTCTGAGCGCTCAATCCCGTTCAATGCAGTTTTACCGTTTCGCGCCGTACTGAATCATCATCTACAACGCGTGCTAGGCAATGTTTTTTTTAATATTTTTTCTTTAATATTATTTTTAATATTTTTTTTGCTTGCTATCTTCTGAAGATAGCAATTTTGGTTAGCTTCGTCATTTTAACATTTCTTTTTAGCTTTGCATTCGGCTTAGTGCCGATTTTTATACTAAAAGAAAATGTGGTGAGACATGCTGTAATTTGCTCGATTCTGGTGCCGGTGAAACAGGCAGATAGAGCTAGAGAAATAGAGAAACAGGCAGATGCGGAAAGTGATCAGTCTGTAATACCGCTTTAAACTTTCTGATCGGGACTGATGTATTAGAAAGAAAAAACTCGCCGCTACATGATGAATAAAAAATTTAGAGAAAATAATGTAAAACATTACTACTAGAGTAGAAAAATGCAATGAATCGGGATGAGATTCTAAATGCTATCTTTAGTAGATATAGCGAAAAAATCCTAAAACTCTACCCGAATTAAAAAAAATCGGCATTCGGCCTATATGCCGCGCTATTAAAAAAAAAAATAGGGGGGAGAGGTAAAAATAGAGAAACAGGCAGATGATAATGTCTGCTTTATAAGTGCCATTTTAAATTTTGGTCAGCTTCGTCATTTTTACATTTCTTTATAGCTCTGCAGTCGGCCTAATGCCGATTTTTCTCTGAGCGCTCAATCCCGTTCAATGCAGTTTTACCGTTTCGCGCCGTAATGAATCATCATCTACAACGCGTGCTAGGCTATGTGTTTTTTTTTTTGTTTTTTTGTTTTGTTTTTAATATTATTATTTTTAATTTTTTTTGCTTGCTATCCCCTGAAGATAGCAATTTTGGTCAGCTTCGTCATTTAAACATTTCTTTTTTAGCTTTGCATTCGGCCTAGTGCCGATTTTTATACTAAAAGAAAATGTGGTGAGACATGCCGTAATTTGCTCGATTCTGGTGCCGGTGAAACAGGCAGATAGAGCTAGAGAAATAGAGAAACAGGCAGATGTGGAAAGTGATCAGTCTGTAATACCGCTTTAAACTTTCTGATCGGGACTGATGTATTAGAAAGAAAAAACTCGCCGCTACATGATGAATTAAAATTTAGAGAAAATAATGTAAAACATTACTTCTAGAGTAGAAAGATGCAATGAATCGGGATGAGATTCTAAATGCTATCTTCAGTAGATATAGCGAGAAAATCCTAAAACTCTGCCCGAATTAAAAAATCGGCATTCGGCCTATATGCCGCGCTATTAAAAAAAAGGGGGAAGAGGTAAAAATAGAGAAACATACAGGTGATAATCTCTGCTTTATAAGTGCCATTTTAAATTTTGGTCAGCTTCGTCATTTTTACATTTCTTTATAGCTCTGCAGTCGGCCTAATGCCGATTTTTCTCTGAGCGCTCAATCCCGTTCAATGCAGTTTTACCGTTTCGCGCCGTACTGAATCATCATCTACAACGCGTGCTAGGCAATGTTTTTTAAAAAAAATTTTTAAATATTATTATTTTTAATTTTTTTTGCATGCTATTTTCTGAAGATAGCAATTTTGGTCAGCTTCGTCATTTTAACATTTCTTTTTTAGCTTTGCATTCGGCCTAGTGCCGATTTTTATTCTAAAAGAAAATGTGGTGAGACATGCTGTAATTTGCTCGATTCTGGTGCCGGTGAGGCAGATAGAGCTAGAGAAATAGAGAAACAGGCAGATGCGGAAAGTGATCAGTCTGTAATACCTCTTTAAACTTTCTGATTGGGACTGATGTAGAAAAAACTCGCCGCTACATGATGAATAAAAAATTTAGAGAAAATAATGTAAAACATTACTACTAGAGTAGAAAGATGCAATGAATCGGGATGAGATTCTAAATGCTATCTTCAGTAGATATAGCGAGAAAATCCTAAAACTCTACCCGAATTAAAAAATCGGCATTCGGCCAATATGCCGCGCTATAAAAAAAAAGGGGGGGGAAGAGGTAAAAATAGAGAAACAGGCAGATGATAATGTCTGCTTTATAAGTGCCATTTTAAATTTTGGTCAGCTTCGTCATTTTTACATTTCTTTATAGCTCTGCAGTCGGCCTAATGCCGATTTTTCTCTGAGCGCGCAGCCCGTTCAATGCAGTTTTACCGTTTCGCGCCGTACTGAATCATCATCTACAACGCGTGCTAGGCAATGTTTTTGTTTTTGTTTTTTTGTTTTGTTTTTAATATTATTATTTTTTATTTTTTTTGCTTGCTTTCCCCTGAATATTGCAATTTTGGTCAGCTTCGTCATTTTAACATTTCTTTTTTAGCTTTGCATTCGGCCTAGTGCCGATTTTTATACTAAAAGAAAATGTGGTGAGACATGCCGTAATTTGCTCGATTCTGGTGCCGGTGTCTTTAGAGCTCCTGCATTGATTTACATGGGTAATATTAAAATTGAAATATCTCAAGAACCGAATAGGCCTACCGTATGACGCTGAAACAAACTTTGAAATAAAGCTTTTACATTTCTCTATCTGTTTTATGTCATTTTGGTGTTTGTTGGATTCGTGTGATTTTGCTATCAACTACAGATAGCTCAAATTTAAATACCCGTTGGTTGTCGTTTTTGTCTGCTGAACGAGATAAAGGGTACATACCACAAAAAAGCTTTCCTTAGACTTTAAGTGCTAAATAGGGGTCGTGTTTTGGTTTTTGGAGTTACGTCCAACTTTGAAATGTATATTTGATATCATTTTAACTAGAACAAAATTCTGCATAACATTTCTGAAAATGACTACACATTTTAGGTCCGACTAATTTTGAGAAAATTATTGCCATATAAAAGGTCACATTTTCCCGTGTTTACATCCGACTACTAACCGCGTTCTGACCTCGTTTGTTCATGCGCACGTAATCGTAAATATCACTCAAATTTTCGCATTTTCTTTTCAAATTTGTAAAGATCACATTCACATGTTCTAGTAAAACACGATTTTCAACACTAAAATTGTTAATATTGTACCGATTTTCTAGAATTTTTATGCAAAGTTTGGGAGTATAGGCGTTAATTTGGGACTACATAGCAATTTTGGTCAGCTTCGTCATTTTAACATTTCTTTTTTAGCTTTGCATTCGGCCTAGTGCCGATTTTTATACTAAAAGAAAATGTGGTGAGACATGCCGTAATTTGCTCGATTCTGGTGCCGGTGTCTGTAGAGCTCCTGCATTGATTTACATGGGTAATATTAAAATTGAAATATCTCAAGAACCGAATAGGCCTACCGTATGACGCTGAAACAAACTTTGAAATAAAGCTTTTACATTTCTCTATCTGTTTTATGTCATTTTGGTGTTTGTTGGATTCGTGTGATTTTGCTATCAACTACAGATAGCTCAAATTTAAATACCCGTTGGTTGTCGTTTTTGTCTGCTGAACGAGATAAAGGGTACATACCACAAAAAAGCTTTCCTTAGACTTTAAGTGCTAAATAGGGGTCGCGTTTTGGTTTTTTCGAGTTACGTCCAACTTTGAAATGTATATTTGATATCATTTTAACTAGAACAAAATTCTGCATAACATTTCTGAAAATGACTACACATTTTAGGTCCGACTAATTTTTGAGAAAATTATTGCCATATAAAAAGGTCACATTTTCCCGTGTTTACATCCGACTACTAACCGCGTTCTGACCTCGTTTGTTCATGCGCACGTAATCGTAAATATCACTCAAATTTTCGCATTTTCTTTTCAAATTTGTAAAGATCACATTCACATGTTCTAGTAAAACACGATTTTCAACACTAAAATTGTTAATATTGTACCGATTTTCTAGAATTTTTATGCAAAGTTTGGGAGTATAGGCGTTAATTTGGGACTACATGAGATTCTAAATGCTAGGCCTATCTTCAGTAGATATAGCGAAAAAAATCCTAAAACGCACACGGTTATACTCTGCACGAATAAAAAAATCGGCATTCGGCCTAATTGCCGCGCTATTAAAAAAAAAGGGAGGGAGAGGTAAAAATAGAGAAACAGGCAGATGCGGAAAGTGATCAGTCTGTAATACCGCTTTAAACTTTCTGATCGGGACTGATGTATTAGAAAGAAAAAACTCGCCGCTACATGATGAATTAAAATTTAGAGAAAATAATGTAAAACATTACTTCTAGAGTAGAAAGATGCAATGAATCGGGATGAGATTCTAAATGCTATCTTCAGTAGATATAGTGAGAAAATCCTAAAACTCTGCCCGAATTAAAAAAATCGGCATTCGGCCTATATGCCGTATTAAAAAAAAAAGGGGGGAAGAGGTAAAAATAGAGAAACATACAGATGATAATCTCTGCTTTATAAGTGCCATTTTAAATTTTGGTCAGCTTCGTCATTTTTACATTTCTTTATAGCTCTGCAGTCGGCCTAATGCCGATTTTTCTCTGAGCGCTCAATCCCGTTTTATGGGTCCACTTTCAAATTCTCAGCGGCACGTCCCTGCCAAAACCAAACTTGAGTACCCCCCCCCGGGAGGGTTTTTGGCTTACTGTATTACATTACATGGGGCTCAGCAAGCGGCACAGCACAACATGGAACGAAATATATGTTAGGGATCACCTACAAAGACAGGAAGACAAACAAATGGGTTAGAGAACAAACAAAGAGTCAAGACATCTTGTTTAGTTTATTCTTTCTTTATTGAGGGTAACAACTCAGTGACCAGCACTGTGATACAATATAAGATAGATATATACAAAAAAAATGCAATGACAACTAGGAATTCATAAACTGCACTTAACATGAAATGAGAACGTTTGTTTTGAATTGTCTCAAAGACATAATATTTTCCATATGTGTTCAAATCATTGGTGATAAACTGTTCCAAATATGAGCAGTTCTGACATAAAATGTACGCAAACCAGAATTAGTGTTGTTTAGAACAAGCAATATGATTTCTGGTTACACGAGAATGAGTATTATGAGCAAATTCAAACTGAAATAATAATTATCAGCATATAGAACTGTTCTAGCTATTATTAACTATTTTGTAAAACCTGAAGCCTTCTTTGATATTCGAGAGAAAAATTACACCACACTAAGGTAACATAATCAAAATTGGGAGTTACAAGAGCATTTGATATTGGCGGAACAAGAGTTTGATGTGGACAAAAATACCTACAATATCTAAAAATACCAATTCTTTTTAGATAAATTGCTATCATCAGTAGATAGGCCTAACAAAACATATTCAACCATTCTTAATTTTTTGTATTTTACAAATAAATACTATATTGAGTAGATAGCGGAAAAACTAACAAGCAAACAAATAAACAAATAAACAAAAAACAGCAAAACAAACTTTCCTGACAGACGTTTTCTTTTGTGAAATATTTTCTGTGTTGTTTTATTAAGTCCGTAAACATGGTAAAGCCGTTTGCGAGTGCCGAGAAAATGATGCAGGCCGTTAAAACAAGCGGGATACCCGCGCTTCGCGCGGGTCCCCGCTAGATGAGTAAGTGGGAGCGTTCACTAAAACAGGATGAATTTCTGAACAGGTAGGTTCATTGAAAAAAAGGTTTTATTTATCTAAATATGTCATGTCCCTTCTTAATTTTTTAAAGCTTCTTTCTTTTTTCTTCTGCATAATTCGTTCCCAATTTTCATATTTCCCCGTTTCCATGTTATTTATTTATTTATTTATTTATTTATTTATTTATTTATTTATTTATTTATTTATTTATTTATTTATTTATTTATTTATTTATTTATTTATTTATTTATTTATTTATTTATTTATTTATTTATTTATCCCCGTTCTCAATATTTCTTATATTACCGTTTCTCTTTCATTTTTTCTTTTTCTATTATTTTGTTCCCATTTTTTTATTTTGCGCTTAGCTTGTGATTTCCCGTTTCCATGTTATTTATTTGATTCTGTTCTCGTAGTCTTCGTAAATCCCATCCCGTACCTTGAACCATAACCCGGTCCCGTAGGCCGACCTGTAACCTCATCCATACCTATTATTTTTGGTTCTGCTTTTTAATTTTCTTTTCTTTTATTTATTTTTCCCTGCCCCGTATATGTTGCGTCCACTGATATCTGGCACACAACTTGGCCTATCCGCCCCTGTGCGTGCGCGTCAAGTGACGTGTTCGCCGACAGGCTAACGACGACGCGCTTCCGATATTATTTTCCCCGAAAAACTCGCTTTTTTACAGATTTTGAGGCCAATTCTTGACCGTTTTCAACCAAATAAACTTCCCTTGAGTCTCTGTATATTCCTCGATATCCCGTATGAATTTGGCGATATTTGGATCAAAACTGACGGAGCTTGATGGACTCACATAGATAGATACAACATTCCCCTATTTATAGTAAGATTAGTTCATACGGTTCCAAATGGTATCATCAGTAGATAACAAAATATTGTCAACCCTTTCTTACTTACTTTCTTTTTATTTTATTTTACAAAAATACTATCTTGAGTAGATAGCGGAAAAACAAACAAACAAACAAAAAACATCAAAAACAAACTTCCCTTATAGATGTTTTCTAAATTTGTGAAATATTTTCTGTTGTTTTATTAGGCCGCAATGCTATCTTCAGAAAATAGCCGTTTGCCCGCGCGTTCAGAGAAAATGATGCAGGCCGTAAATGATGCAGATCGTATTAAGTGGGCTCGCGAGTGTTCACAAAAGATGATGCATGTCGCAACGGGTGATTTGCAAATGGCACCGTTAATGGTATAAAATGGGAAAAAAATCTTGAGTAGATAAAAAACAAACAAACAGACAGACAGACAAACAAACATGAAATATAAAAAAAATATACCAAATTATCTTTCTGACTCGTCTCATGCTAAGTGTTATGATTTCCTTCGTTTTTGTATTATTTCATTAGGTCTAAAAATACTACCGTATCATCAGTAGATATATTCAACCTTTCTCAATTTCTTTGTATTTTCCAAATACTATCTTGAGTAGATAGCGGAAAAACTAACAAGCAAACAAATAAACAAACAAAAAATATCAAAACAAACTTTCCTAACAGACGTTTTATAAATTTGTGAAATATTTTCTGTGTTAGCCCGTAAAGCCGTTTGCGAGTAGCCCTATCGAAAACATGATGCAGGCCGTAAGTAGCTTTGTTAAGCGCGTTTCTTTTTTTTGACAGGAGATGATGCGTGATGTAGCAAAGGGCCTATAATAATTTGCAAATCACACCGTAAATGCTACCTTGAGTAGATAACAAACAAACAAACAAACAAACAAACAAACAAACAAACAAACAAACACGTAGTATAAAAAAGATATACCAAATGAAATGTCTGACTTCTATGATTTTTTTAAAAATTAGTTCATACGAATGCAATTGGTATCATTTAATAGTAGATAATAAAATAGTGTCAACCCTTGCTTAGTTACTTTCTTTGTATTTTATTAAAAAATACTATGTTGAGTAGATAGCGGAAAAAACAAATAAACAAATAAATAAATGAAAAACATCAAAAACAAACTTTCCTAACAGATATTTTCTAAATTTGTGAAATATTTTCTGTCGTTTTTTTAGGCCGCAATCCCAGCAAACACAAAACGTTTTCGACATCATTCGCAAAAGGTTATAAATGGTTGTCAGGAAACGTTTAAATGTCGGGTTATATAAAGGGTACATTAATGGTATAAAACGTTTTCATAACATTAAATAACATTTGTTGGTAATTTACTGCACAGCAAACACAAATGTTTTACAGAAAACATTTAAATGTCGGGTTATATAAAGGGTATAAAAACGTTTTAATAACATTCCAAAAACATTTTTGAAAACTTGGTAGAAATCATTCTAAACAGAATGTTATTTTGGGGTTGAAAAAATATTTTGCAAAAAATGTTTGCTCAAAATATTTACAATAACGTTTTTAAAATGTTTTCACGACCTTTATATAACCCGACATTTAAATGTTATTAAAACGTTTTGTAAAAACATTTTAAGAACATTTCTGTGTTTTCTGGGTGCAAATATTTTAACATAATGTTATTTAAGTGTTGACAAAATATTTGGCCAAAAATGTTTGCAAAAATAGGCCTAGTTTACAATGTCATTTCGAAAACATTTTAAAAATATTGTTGTAGTGTGTTTTCATACACGTTTTCATGACCTTTATAGAACCCGACATTTTAATGTTATTAAAACGTTTTTACCTAAACCAAAACCCAAAAATAACTTATTTAAAACGTTTTAAAAACGTTTTTGTGTTTGCTGGGAATGCTATCTTCAGAAAATAGCCGTTTGCGCGGGCGTTCAGAGAAAATGATGCAGGCCGTAAATGATGCAGATCGTAAGTTGGCTCGCGCGTGTTCACAGAAGATGATGCATGTCGCAACGGGTGATTTGCAAATCGCACCGTAAATGGTATCTTGAGTAGATAAAAAAACCAAACAAACAAACAAACAGACAGACAAACAAACATGAAATATAAAAAATATACCAAATGATCTTTCTGAGTCGTCTCAAGCTAAGTCTTATATAATTATGATTTCCTTCTTTTTTGAATTATTTCATTAGGTTTAAAATGCTATCATCTGTTGATAGGCCTAACAAAATTATATTCAACCTTTCTCAATATTTTTGGGTATAATAGTTTGAAATTGATTTTTTTTCGCGCGCTTCGCTCCCAAAGGTCCTATGCGCTTCTTCCTCTAAATTGTAGTGCTGGACGCCGACTCCGTCGATCTTACACCCAAACCAAAACTTGGCCACGTCAGTGCACATGCCTTCCTCACGGTGAGTTTCGGGGCCCCAAATTTTGGCCTGGCCAAGGGCTCCCCAATAGGTAAATCCGGCCATGTAAACGCCTATAATGTGTTTAAAAAGTGTTTGTGTTACAGGTAGGAATTAACAGTGCAATGACTCAACAGAAAACGAAATCATTCAATAATATTTTTGACTATGACGAGGCATAATAACATAAAGCTATACCACTTCCCAGCATAAAGTAACCAAAGGTTCAATAATTCAAAATCATTGACTTGTTTCATTTCCCATATACTTCATGACCTTGTCATTGTCTGTGTATAATGGGTGCAAAAACAGGTTTCTCTGGAGATTTTGTTAAAATTGTTATAGCTGCTTCCTGTGAAATATTATTTTAAGTTTAAGATCAATATAAGGTTTTTTCCCAAACACTTTACCGCTGTCTAATCTATTTGACTATTAGTAGCAAAATAATTTAGTTTCACACGATTTTCAAGTGAAATTCAACCCAAAATTGGACTTAACATGGATCAAAATTAATTCGACCCAATTAACATGATTAATGTCAAATTGGACATGATTTTTGGTGAATTCAAGATCTATCATGTCTGTAGTCAAAGTTGACAATAAAAACTTAGAAAATCGTGTAAGATCTCATTTTAAGGAATCGGCTATACTAGACAGAATAAAAGTATATCACTTGGTGTATGGTAAATATCTACATTGATCGGCGTAGCTAGCTTTCATGGTGGTGGGAGGGGGGGGGTAAAAACATTTACACTATATTTTGGCCCATAATCGTGGTCGGGAAAACGGGCTCTTTGCTCCTTTTCTTTTCCTTTTCCTTCCTGATATTCTCTTTTATTTTTTGTGAGAGGCACACTTTTTTTTTTCACATTTTTTTTTTATCAAGGGGGGGTGGGGTGGATACGTTACATGTACTGCTGCCTATTATTAACATGATTAAGGGCGTTGCTGCAAAATTCTGAAACACGCCAATACCTGAATTTTTCAGCATAGTTATTTCATCGTGGCAGCTATCGGAATTTCTGATCAGTTTTTACATTATACAATATATTTTTTAACCGAGTATTGTCCTATCGGGCATTTTACGCTTTCTTAATTAAAGTCAACCTTGTCATTCATTAATTGTCTGGGAATTCAGTGGACGTGTTGAACTTCCAGAGTTCACTTTAACTAGGTGTTGGAAGCATGGAAGGTACCGTCATGGCGAAAGCTTCGGTGACAATTGGTGAGTTACGTCAAATATTAAAATATTACTATTCAGTAATAATTTTCACATCGTCGTGCTTTGAAAATATAGATTATTTAGTATAATTCTTTAAAGAATGTGTAAGTTATAATTATGCCAGTGAGGCAAAGGACTTTTTTGTTGTTGCTAATTACGGTAAATAAGGCCCAATAAATATTGAAGTGCTGACCAAAATCCAGTACTGTACAGATGACCGTCATGACAAGGATATGCCACAAACATTGGTCGCATTTTCTGTCATTTGGTATAGCCTCTTTTTTGAGATCTATTTTGGATGCGTCAAATTTCAAACAATTTCTCAAACTCTTTGGACAACTAGCCCAAATTTGTCTTTGCAGCCAATTCTAACAGAAATTTGGGCTCAGTGGGTGATAAATATACAGGTCCGGTCCAATGGAAAATTGGCATAGCGATGGGTTCAGGTTTTGATTCAAAATTGCTCACATTTTTGCAAACCATGCAGTTTCAAAATATTCATCGTGGGTCAAAAACAGATGACCCGATATTGGTGAAAATGGTCTCGAGTTGTCTAACATTTTCCTATAAAGTTGTAATTACCCAATACAGGGGCGTAGCCAGGATTTATTTGGGGTGGATTTTGAAAAAGTGATCATTAATTTTTCTTTCCCAAAAGTGAACCTTTTCCCAAATTTGTCCATAAAGAACCTAATTTTTTCGCTCGCAAATAGGCAAACTTCAATTTTTGACCTTTTTGGCCTGTGATATTCCTATATTCACTATTTTCACTTTGTATGGTAAGCCCATAAATGATTGAATGCCCACCGTTATTTTGGTATTTTAAAAGGGTTAAATTGCATCCTTTGAGAAAAATACAATAGGCTATTATTGTGTGACAATAGGCTATGGAAGGTTAAACAAGTTTTGATCTTTTGGTCTTTATTTTAATATTGACTCAAAAGGATGGTAACTCGAATGAATATTATCATGATTATGAAGGAATACTCTCTTAAGGGCTGGGGTATGAACGTTTGGACAGTATTTATTTTGGGATATTAGAGCACATCAGACATATCGAATTGCATTCTGAATACGGAGAATATCTTTCTGATATCAAATAATTTTGATTTTTTGAAATTCGCAATTTAATACACATTTTATGGTAAATCATTAAAAATTGATATTTTTGATATTTAACAGTACTCGAAGTAAACTTTATAAATCTGATGATTTATACTTAAAGAGTATGTAGGTGGGATGAAAAGCCGACGATCAATTGAACATTTTGACCTTTCGTATTGAAGATATGGATTTTTTTTTCCAAAACACCAAAACACATACACTTTAAGAATATATCATTAGATTTATATAATTTACTTCGAGGACTGTTATAAATCAAAAATTTGAAAAATATCAAATTTTTATAATTTGTCATAAAATTTGTGTTATATTGTGATTTTCAAAAATGAAAATTATTTGATATCAGAAAGACATGCTTCGTATTCAGAATGCAATTCGATAGGTCTGAGGTGCTCTCATGTCCCACAAAAATACTGTCGAAACGCAATAAACGCTCATTCTAGATCCCTTAAGGGTAGACGAGATATTGTTGGTCGAAGCAACCTAAAAATCGATTTTCATTATCTAGATCAATATATTATTGAAAATTAACACCTTGATGTTTTGCAAAAGTTAATTCTACAAATCGTATACTCTGCAAACTTGCTTAATTTATTGTTGTTAATTAGTTATGTACGTTTTACAAAAGTGTTGTTGTTTCAGCCCTCTTTACAACGTAACTCAAGAACCGCAGCACCTATAAAAGTATATCTGTGATATTTTAATTCTTCTACACGCTCGCTATGATTGAGCAATGCAATTTTTGCCAAAGCTCACTACCATTCGTAAGATGCTGTGAACTACCAAATCACAACAGTTTAAAATAATTGCCCGATTGATTATTCAATAAGATTGAATTTTCAATCTCGCCGCGCGTCCCGAATTAAGGACAAATCGTTTTCGACTGTATATTCAGTCGGGTTATTTGAATTTTTCAAACTATTTTTTCAATCAAATGGAGTGATTCTCAATCTTTTACAATCATTTAGCGATTACAGTTAGGGGCAAATCTTTTTCGATTGAATTTTCAGTAGAAAGTTTTGATTTTCATTGTTTTTTTATCTTTTACCGTCCCTAGGACAAGTCCTTTCCAGTTGAAAAAAGATTGCAAATGTTCACTCTGAAACAGTTTGAAATCTCATTCCAAACATATGCAAACCCGGGTATGCAGAACATATTATTTGTTCTTGTGCAGGATTCGTATCCCCAGTACCTCCTTTTTTTCGTGACCAATACTCCAAATTTCATAAGAAAAAATTGGACGCGACCAACAGCATGCTGTTAATTTCCGAAACTTATCATGCGTGTATTTTTTTTTTTTGGGGGAGGGGGACTTTGGGCGCCAGCCCCAGGGTAAAAGCAGGGGCAGCCAAAACGACGGGCGGTGGTAGAAGGGCGGCAAAAAGCGGGGCGGCGGAAGAAGAAGGGGCGGCAAAACGAATTTGAAAAAGTGTAAAAATTGTGAAAAAATGGTACTATACATCAAAATGTTGTTTTCAAACCACCGAAAAAAAATTGGGTCAACCTTTTCGGGCTGTTCAGGAAGGGGCGGCAAAATTGAATTTTCTTCAGCCCCCGGGGTAGGAGCGGCCACGGTACGCCACTGCTTATCAACGACGTACAGGACATAATTTCCAACGGGGGCACAATTTCTAAATCGTCCTACAAATAAACCGGCTGCCAGAATGACTTTAACGGGACAAAGTATAGTCTCCACAGCAGCCAGTTTGGTTCCGCTCCCTCCACACAAACAGTCTGCCAATTGCCACTTATAACGCCGTTTCTGATTGGCTACACGATTGTACACATACGGGAACTTGATTGACCTCACTCAGCTGGCGAGATGGCAGGTCAAAATTGCTCATGAATAATAAAGTAGCCGTCTAGCCGATCGACCAATTGAAAGCTTTGTTTGACGTCAAGCTGGATGACGTCGACAGAAAACCGTTAGCGAATAAAAAAGGACCAGTTCGTGATCATTGGCAGACTGTTTGTGTGGAGGGAGCGTAACCAAACTGGCTGCGGAGGAGACTAGACAAAGTAATGGGCGAGAAACGTGCGAAAATTTGCAATCTTAATATTAAAATGGGTCAAAATGCAGTTACATGACCAATACGAGTTGGGAACCTATTAACCAAATTAATTAATTTTGCGATTGAATATTCAATCAATATTGATTATTCAATCGTTTTCACTGTATTCAGTCATTGCATTTTCAGTTGAAAGGATTGATTTTCATTACTTTTCTTTTGAAGACTGAAATTAGGGACAAATCCTTTCCAATTGAAAGATTGAAAATATGCATTCTAAAAAAGTTCGAAATATCATTCCAACCATATGCAATACTTTTCTGCATTTGGCCGTACATTATGAGTGGCATAATGATTGGATAGTGAAAAAAAACCCCACAAAATCCATTTCAATCTATTTAGATCAATTCCTATCATCAATGAATGACTTCAATAACCAACTAATTTGAAAATATTCGTTTCTTTCAGTTTGCAGCTTGTTGCTACTATTCGTAATCCCGGTCATGGGACAAGACCAGACAAGACAGATCGGGACAAGTGGGACAGACTTGGTCTTGTCCGTCATTGATCAGATCAGACAAAGTGGCATCTTTCCTCCCGATAACAATTTCTTCCAGTTCTTGGGTCGTGCATCGTACTTAGCATCAATGGATGGGGGTAATCCCGACACGTATAGACCGGGGTTTGGTGGAGGTATATGGCAGGTAATATAATAACATTACGTTTTGTTACCTAGAGAGATTTGATCATGTCTCACCTCCTGTTTCAACCAAATCAACGGTAATAACTCTTGCAGTGAGGGATCAACATTTAACCACAAATTGCCTCAGGCAAAACTTACTTCCCTGGAACCAAATACCACACAAGGTCATTTTTATGTAACTCATTGACCAATTTGTGGTCTATACTGACTCTAGCTTTAATGACATCCTTGTGATCTGGTCAACTCATTGACAGATACGAACCTCAGGAGGGAATTCAATTTTTGATCAATTCTCTCCAGGTAGTGAAACATTACACCAAATCTATTTTATAGACTGAAGATTGGGGTATTGGCATAGGGTAATTATGATTGACTAAATGTGTCAAGATCTAGCGCAGAAAACTTCTCGACAAATTCCCACCCAAATATTAATGGATAAGATTCTATATATGTAAATGCTAAGATAAGCAGATATGGTATAGCCAAGCTGTTATCTTTTGACTTAACTTGACTTATTTCGAGTGGTGTCCTCAAACTGTGCTGGCTTTCCACAACTCTCTGTCCTACATTGGTTTCCCGAAGTCGGCTGCCTCCAGTCTAGTGTCATCTTTCAGGATGTCTATGCAGGTCAAAGCGGGTTTTCGCCACCACAATGTCCACCAGATTCTTCTTTCACTGATCTTGTGGCTTACTTTTGTATGATAACAACGAGTTCTATTTTTGAATAGATGTTCCAAGTTGAATCACCACAAAGAAACTCGATGTCAATCCACCCCACTCAATTGCTCTAATGTGTTTTGTTTTTCAATGTCAAAATGAGGTCTAGGCCTAATGTTGAACCGGAAGATGTATTTAGTGATCATGGTGATACAATTCGTCTTTTGATGTCCGATAGTACTGCTGTTCTCAATGAGTCAAATATTTGATTTTAATATATCAAATGTTTTGAAAAATGCCTTCGATAAGGTTTCATGGCCATGGTTTCTTAAACTACCGTAAAACCCGGTCTACAAGCATATATAGTGCTTTTGATGAAAGTTAAATTAATACGATACATACGTAAATATGCCAATACAATAGATTGGTCTTACAATAATACTTGTTTGTATGTGCTTGGATCAATAATTTATTTGCTCTAATTCCATAATGGCGCCTGGATTAATTTAGCTTTTATCAGAAGCACTCTATATGCTTGTAGACGAGGTTTTACGGTATTCTGATTTCATTTTCTAACAGATTACCGAAGCACAGTTTCAGGCGACACAAAACATTGCAGTTTTCCCTGGTCTCGTGGATAAAATATCTCGCATCCAAGCAGAATTTGGTATTAACTGGCTTTCATTGACATGGAATGACCTACGTACTCCACTTCATTCAGGATTAGCAGAGAGCTTGTTCTTCTGCACTATTCCCGAAGTCATTCCTCAATCTGTTGCTAAGCAGGCCAGAGTTTGGAGCCTATTCGTTGCCAATGGCAGACCTGCACAGACATACATGGATATTGTTAACAGTCTACCCGATCTAAGTAAGCATAATATACCTGTCATGGTCGTACAAACTAAACTGGTATAAATGCCCCTCCCCCACCCTACAGGTGCTTATCACATGACCAGTGGCGTAACTTTGGGCCAGGGTGCCCGGGGGCGAAAGTAGATCGGGTGCCCCAGACTAAGGGTGTGCATAGTCCGATGTGTAGGACAGGCGTAGCTAGTGGTTGTGGCGCCCAGGGCTAAGGATACATAATGACGCCCTCCCCAAAAATTTGCGCAAATATGGCCAATCACGCATTAATTTTGGTCATAATGAAGTTGAATATCGTCTTAAATTAATCTTTCAAATGATCTTGTGCTGAAATGCGCGCGAAGCGCGTAAAAAGTTTGACTTTCATCGCTGGAGAGGCTGCAGAATCAATGCTGAATTGGTTAATTTGCCCCCCCCCCCAGGGTGGCGCCCAGGGCACGTGCCCTTCTCTGTCCCCCGTCGCTACGCCACTGGTGTAGGACATATTTTCTTAGTTACCAGACTATGCTCAGCTCAGAATATGATCACTATCTCACATGGTGCAAGAAAGACGAATCGCGAAAGTCCAGTCACCGTACCGCGCTGCCCGAATTTCTTTTTTCAGAGGAAAGAATACACAATACCAGTGGTGTGGGCGCGCAAAATGTGCATTCAAACTTGCTATAATCAAGTTGAGGTTTGGTATTCAAATGACAATTTATGTGCAATACCCGCGAAGCGCGCGAAAATTTTGTGTTGAAGTGGGCACCCAAATGAAGAGTATAATTTTATGCATGGTGGGTTAAGGTTTCCACTTCTTTCCTATAACAAAGTATTATCGTGTTGAAAGGGTATCCAGGTCTGATGGGTGCCCCTTAGCCCGGGTGCCCGGGGGTTCGCCCCCCCAGAGCCCATAGGAGTTACGCCACTGTGTGACATGACATACATTGATTATTCATTGATTAAGATGGATAGTTGGTGCATTAGCGCCAATCCGGCTTGAAATGGGGGGGAATGGGGCAACCGGCCAAAATTGTTAAAATGAAAAGAACAAAAAAATGGGTCATTTTGCCGAAAGGCGGATATACCCCCCCCCCTCCCCCGGGATTGACGCCTATGAGTTGGTGTAACTGTGCAATGGTTTAAACCACTAGTCGTGGGTTCGAACATGCATGGGCCTTATTAAAAGAAACCTTTATACCAAGATCGAAATGCTTCATTCTTTACATGTCTGAATTTGCTTCTTGTAGCTGAAGATCATACAGTATGCATCCGTGGCGGGTGAGCAGCAATACTCTCACCAAGATCAATCTAAATATACTCACCACAAGTATTTTACCCACCTTTTACAGCCCCCGATCCTAACTGCCCAGGAAATCAGAGAGGCGTGAGCCCGAACCTTCAGGAATATGGTAGACTTAGCTGGACTCCTCCGCCAAACATCAACGTCGCTGCCAGCAGTTTTGGTGGGGCATCTGACGTGCAAATTGCACCTGGAGTTTCCTACCTGTTTACGAATGAATACACCGATACCAATAATAATGTGAAGACTTGTGTTTTTACCGGGAGTACATCAGGTAGGTACAATTTAAGTTCTCGTACAGAGGCGTAGCCAGTTTTCATGTTTGTTTGTGGGGGTGGGGGGTGGGGGGGTTGTGGGGGGTTGCTGGGGGTCAAGATTTCGGGGCAAAGGCGAAACATTTATCCCGGTTGTATCTGTCATTTTGGACCGTATTATCAATGGGATATATAAAGAAACAGTAGAAAATAGTGTAAAAGTCTTCCAAAAAAGGACTTTAGTGGGACAATGTGCGCATATATAGTCAGATTAAAGTGTGCAAACATTTGGTATTTGGGGTCATGATCGGGGTGAACTTTGGCGGGAAACAGGCTCCTTGCCCCTTTGCTTTCCCGATTTTTTCTTTCATGTTTCGTCAGAGGGGCACTTCTCTCTTTCATATTTTGTCACCTGAACCCCATACAACCCCCGCATCGTTATAGCATCATAATGTCTGACACTTTTAGAGCTTAAAAGTTGCAATGTGATAATAATGGCAGACCCCAGAGCAGCATTAATAGCTATTAATATCATGGTATTCTTTATCATTCAGCTGGTACAGCTCCGCCGATGGCTTACTGTCCAACCAACTTAATGATGTTTGTGCCTGAAGATGCGTCGTCAATGACGATATCCTGGTCTCCTCCTCGAGCCAATATACCCATGATTAGGAAGAACCGTAACCCAGACGAAACGTCCATCTTTACCGTTGGATATCATCTTGTAGAGTATATCTTTGAACAACGGGATACAAATAATAACGTCATTGATCTTCCCGTGTGTGCCTTTGTAGTCAGTGTCGTAAGGGGTGAGTTGTCGTAATGATTGAACTTCTAAACGCGGCGGTAAAACAGCGTACCTGGTGGTTAATTTTGCACCTTCAAACATACAAACCGTTTCCAAAGTTAGGTCTTAGTAATAGGACACTTTCTTTCCTGGAGGCACCAAGCCAACAATGCCTAATTTTGCCTTGAAATATTACTGTAATTTTTGCCATTTTCTGCGATTCCCTTTCTCCAATGATCTGAAGGTACTATGTGAATTAACCCTCCTTCTACACACTACTAAGTACTAACCAATCAAGGGCAGTGAGGACTTTGATTGACGCGTTGATTCAGCTGTTTCGCTCGCGCATCTATGCGGCGTGCGAGTGTATACCAGCGCTTTGAGTGAACTTAGCGATTTCAGGCTGCGTCCAATGCGCACTGACGCATGCCGCATCAGGGTGATAAATGGTATAACTTGGTCTGGTACTCTAGATATAAAGAATCGCATGCATACAATGCGGGCCTCTAAGTTCAGGGTTACAAGAAAAACAGTATCGATTTGGAGATCAAATCTAATTCGAAATTAAACATTTGTAATACATGTTTACACTTCTACAGGTGGACCAGTTATGCCGCCTGCTGGACCAGTTGAAGGAGGTATGGCTTCTGCTTTATTCTAGAGGAGCAAGGGGTTGCAATTTAACAAACGGAATTAACTAATTAATTCAATCAATAAAAATCATACAAAATGTTGAAGTCATGAATGGGAGTTTTGAATTCTCGGAAGTGAATTTTAGGTGATGTGTCTCGATCGAACAAGATACTATGTGCTACATCCACATTTAAGATATTGAAGTGCCGTAAAACCCCGTCTACAAGCATATATAGTGTTTTTTTATAAAAGCTTAATTAATTCGAAGCAAGCGTTAATATACCAATACAATAGATCGGTCTTAAAATAATACTTGTTTGTATATGCTTGGATCCGTAATTTATTTGCTCAAACTCCATAACGGCGACTGGATTAATGTAGCTTTCATCAGAAGCACACTATATGCTTGTAGACGGGGTTTTACGGTATTGCATGATACGTAAATTCCAGGTACTATTTCTATTACAATAATGTTGCCAGCTTGTTTGCTTTCTCGAATGTGATACGAATGAATTGAACAAAAGGGTTACAAATTATACTAACCCTTTTTCCTATTAGAGATAGCGGGATTCTGATTTCCATAGACTTTACACGTTAGTGATAGCGAACCTTAGAGATAGCGAACCTTAGAGATAGTGGTCCTTAGAGATAGCGGGATTCTGATCTCCATAGACTTTACACGTTAGTGATAGCGAACCTTAGAGATAGCGAACCTTAGAGATAGTGGTCCTTAGAGATAGCGGGATTCTGATCTCCATAGACTTTACACGTACACGTTAGTGATAGCGAACCTTAGAGATAGCGAACCTTAGAGATAGCGGTCCTTAGAGATAGCGGGATTCTGATCTCCATAGACTTTACACGTTAGTGATAGCGAACCTTAGAGATAGCGAACCTTAGAGATAGCGGTCCTTAGAGATAGCGGGATTCTGATCTCCATAGACTTTACACGTTAGTGATAGCGAACCTTAGAGATAGCGAACCTTAGAGATAGCGGTCCTTAGAGATAGCGGTCCTTAGGGATGTCACCGTGTGGCTGGCATTCCGAAAACATACCAAAATATTTATAAAAAAATACCAAATTTGGCGACTGAAATAGAACCAAATATTTTTATTATTTCATTTCAAAATGAAAGACTCCTCCATGTAATGTTGCTGTAGGGGGATCGCTACACCTCCTCCACAGCGAGTCTATTACCTTACCTTCCCGGTACCCATTTATACACCTGGGTGGAGAAGAGTAATCGAGATAAAGTGTCTTACTCAAGGGCACAACACGATGGCGTCGCCGGGGCTCGAACCCGCAACCTTCCGATTATGAGTCGCAGTCGGAGCCCGATCCGCTCGGCCACCGTGCTCCCCAAACTTAATAATATAGGAATTACACAATCAGTCGCAAAAATCTGACGCAAAACGATTTCAAAGAAACCACTTTCTTCTCATCTATAGACCTAATAGGAGATGGCATTTGTGGCACAAGACCTGCAGTGGGACTACAGCCTCGAATTGTCAGTGGAAACCCTGCGCCAGCTGGAAGTGTTCCGTGGATTGGGTCTCTTCAAGATGACTTTGGCAATCATTTATGCGGTGCTACCCTGATAAGGGCACGATGGGCTATCACCGCGGCTCATTGCATGTATGTTTTATTTATTTATTGTTATTTTATTTATCTAATAATAATAATAATTAAAACAAATCAGGTCAAATAATATCCCGAAGTGAAACTGTTTCAAATTGTTAATCCTGTCAATATCAAATCTAAAAAAAGAATAGTTTGCACTACGTGCACTGACTCGTTACCTCGGCAAAACCCTGGGATCAATTATACAGCAAAACATGTCCATTACTCATTGAGTTATATAATGGCTAATTAAAAAAACAAACAACAAGTTTCTCTTTCCTATTAACCATTTCAGTGTCGACCCCGGGGTGACGATTCCGACTAAGATTGTCTTTGGAGATATTTCACTGTCGACCACAAGTGCCAATCGACAGGAATCTACTTTTACACAATTTGTCAACTACCCATTCTACGACTCAAATGACGACATTGCCGAGTTCGATCTCGCTCTGTTGTATCTGGCGAACGAGATACAGGTAACAGACTTCGTACGACCCATGTGTTTGGCTACAAATGCCAATGAAGGTAACACATACAGGAACTGTCAATCGGCCGGATGGGGCTCCCTCACGGAGAACGGACAGTGTAAGTTATTGAGACTATTTTTAATCGGGAGTTAAAACTCTTGTATTTGTTGATTTAGAGGTTAGTGACGTGCATCAGCTGTTTTGAGGGTATTGTGAAAAATCTAAACATTTTGCCTTTGGAATTACGAGGAATATCCTGAGGCACAGTGACATCGCCCCGATATCTTCATGGTAGAAATCGCCATGGTAGGTTGAATCCACAGCCACCCATGGCCATTTTATTCGGACCTTATGAGATGCATAATTAGCGAAGTGACCTGACTAAGGCTACTGACAATAGCCGGGGTAATTGATTTCTCGCTGTGTGAGTAAGCTTGTATACGACATTGCGGTCAATGGTTATACTGCCTCCACTTGAGTAGTGAGTGCCGCTATAGCCTGCTGCGCGCTGTAGTCCATACAGGACCAACGCAATATTAGAGTTTTGGTCAAATTTTGAGTTCAAAGCGCACGGCCAATTTTCAAAGCGCACGCTAACGACTATCATATCTGTTCAACACGTATTTTCAAGTGTATGAGACCACATCTGGTTTCTTGAGACGAAATCATTTACGGGAGATATTCATCATTTTTAACCCAGTATCCGATGATTTTCGTATGATTTCAAAATCGTGCATAGCAATTCACGTGTATCGATCCCGTGTATTCATTTTAGTGTCTCTGCTGCACCAAATAATTATTAGCCAGGCGATGTCCCGGGCAGACACATTCCAACAAAAAATGTTTAATTTGTTTGTTCAAGCATTCGATATTTCCACAGAAGTATCATATTTTGTCTCCAAAATCTTATATTAATATTATGAACGCAACATAACTAATCATTGGAATATTTTGATGATTTTTTGGTTTTGTGAAGGAACATCCGAACATGAGTAAAAAATAAGAAATCAAATATCACAACTAGCATGTAATTGAAGGTCGTAAAAGATAATCCGATAACAATATAGCCATCAATAAGCCGTTTGCCTTCATACGTAACTCTGCTGAACTCGTTGGGGTTTGTGTTGGGCCTCGGTATTTGACCTCAGGACCTCATGCTCCCTCGGAAAATTACCTTGGCTCAAAGCAACTCCTCCAATTTCACACAATGATCTTGAAACAGATAGCGTGCAGTTATTATTGTCTAAACAAGTAGTAACCGCGCATATCGTTCAAAAACAAATTTGATTGAGTCTCGCGTATATATTCGTGGGGTTATGACACGGTTGTTTGATATCATGTAAAACTGAGTCATTTTAAAGAAAAGTTGCACAATGATGGCGCTATATATCTAAAATCTTGTTTGCATCTTTACAAGGGGTAGACACCTGTAAAATGGTATTAGAACATCAGCAAACAGACTAACAAATGACAAGGGGATTTTCAAAATACTTTTCATCATGAAATTTAAAGTATAAGTCATTATTTGGCTAATTTAAATTTAAAATATACGTAAATAGCGCCCTCAATTTACCACAAAAAAAGCAGAAAAAGATAAATAATTTGCCCGGGGATAATTTGATATAGAAACGAAAATCTATGTTAAAAATTGTTACAAAATATATGTGTATATGCAATCTATTAGTGTGATAGCTGTTGGTATTATTTAGGTCTTTGTTAAAACATACCTACAATGAACATTCTTAGCTAATACAAATTTTTGAAGGTATTTCGTTTTATACCGGAAGTGACCCCTTAATGATCTTTAACCCCAAATCTGTGTTCATCCCATAGGCATTCCTTTCTTTTGTTGATTCATTTTTAATCCATACAGACCCAGATGACTTACAGGTGGTAGGTTTACCACTGATACCAACGGCGACCTGTCGCGCTCCGCCGTTTAATAAAAACCCAACCAGCAATATCATATGCGCTGGTGGTGAAAATCGAAACCTAGCTGGGGACACGTGTCAGGTAGGCCTATATATCATTTTGTTGTGTTTGTTGAAGAATTTTGTGTTTTGCTTGTTCGTTGTCACCTGTTACGATATATCCAGGCTATTCTCGGTCCCAGCTGGTTTGTATTCCTTCGTCACCCGGGTACGTCATTAAACAAACCGTTCGCTTGTTTAGTGACAAAGAAGCACAAACCGGCTGTGTCCTAGACTATAACCAGGCTGAAGGGCCATGTATATAATGCTCTTGCATATAAAATACAACATACATAAATATGAAGTAAGTTTCAAACTCATATGCTGGTGTAGACTTGAATACAACTGGCACATAATCAATTTCAAAACAGTATTACTTTTACCCTTTATACCATCCGTCAGGACTACTTATCCAATATGCTAAAGTTGGTCTTAAAGCCATATTATAACATTTCCATGAGAAATAGAATTGGGTTTTTTTCGGTATAAAATGTTAGTTTTTAGTGTCAGATATGTCCTCTTTTAATTTGGGCCCAAACAGACGAGGCAATACAAAGAAAATCGCTATTTAATACCAGCGCATATGTCGCCAATGCGAGCCACTCATTTGAACGTGAGTCGTGTCGGCTCTTTTGATATGTCACGATTTCCCGCACGCCATGCACATACTGTGTTATGCACATCGTGTACGCGTTCGACTAATATTTCCATCGTAATAAAGACTGGCTAAACTGGTTGATAGTCATGAATAAACATAATTTGAATGCAAGATCTGGATGTGCTCTGATCAATTAAGGTTAGCAACAACTTTAAACTGTTGCGATTTGGTAGTTCACAGCATCTTGCGAATGGTAATGAGCTTTGGCAAAAATTGCATTGCTCAATTCATAGCGAGCTTGTAGAAGAATCTAAATATCATAGATATACTTTTGTAGGTCCTGTGATTCTTGAGTTATGTTGTAAAAAGGGCTGAAACAACAACACTTTTGTAAAAGGTAGATAACTCATTAGCAGCAATAAATTAAGCAAGTTTTCAAAGTATATAATTTGTAGAATGAACTTTTGCAAAAGATCAAAGTGTTATTTTTCAATAATATATTGATTTAGATAATGAAAATCGATTTTTCGGTTGCTTCGACCAACGATACCTCGTCTACCCTTAAGGTACCTTTGGTCACTACTGTATTGGCCCAGATGTTGTACAAAAGTAGTGTGGGTTGTTGGGTGTTTTTTTAAACCCTGAACTAACACACAAAAATACCGAAGTCAACAATTTCACATGTATTTGCAGGGTGACAGCGGTGGTCCTTTGATCTGTCAAAGCAATGGAGACGATGCATTCCATCTAGTGGGTGTGGTTAGCGTTGGTGATGGATGTGGTCGTCCTCAAAGCCCTGGCTTCTATACCCGTATAACGTCATTTATTGGATGGATTCGAGGCACAATCCAAGGTGCTGAGGGCGTCATGTTACCATAAACTGACAGTAAGTGATTAATGGTAATGACCCATTATAATTACATAGTTCCTAAGCAACGCCAAATATGGAAAGCAAGACCTTTGACCTTTGCTTGTACAGCAACATAATGGCGATATAATTGGAAACTGCATACAGGAGGGAATAATTTAGATCTAAATGGCTAGAATTCGTTCTCCTCTTGGATGTGGATGAGGCTTTAGAATTTTGACGCGTATCACATCTGTTAAGACAATAGGGCAAAGTCTAACTATTAATGTGATCCCTTTTGTTTGTAAGAAACCATCATAATAAAACAATAGTGAGGTGTGAAAATTTGACTTCATTCATACGCGCTGTTCATACGTGCAGATTAGCACTATTTAACATTGATCCCGGTTTTGGATGGATGTATTTTTTCTTTGCGATTTGATCGGAGAATATCCATCAATAGGTATTGGATGGTTTATCAATGAAGTGTTCCTTCTTTGTCCGAAAGTAACATTTTTTAAACCCGAGGACTTCAGTTGACGCGGACTGGGAGGTCGATTGTTGATTCGCCACGCCTTGTGCTTTCACTGCTTATAGGGCATCGGCAACACTGACTGACATCCGAATAACCCCCTTTTTATAAGTTTACATTTAATGATGCTCTTTTTCAGAAGTTTACACGCAAAATAACCCATTTTTTGAAAGTTTACTCCAAATTTTTACACGGTGTATATAGAACTGGACCGTTGACGAATGTCATTTTAAGACTGTGAGGGGTTGTGCAATTATTATGTGTATCCGTGGTGATGAATTCTAAAAAAAAATCGGTAAATCAAAATTTTAAAATGTTTCTACCCCTTTTAGGACGTAATATCGAAACGGTACCCAACTGCGCCAAAAATCGATTGCCTCCCCTTTTGGCCTGCCAAAAATCCTTTCCCCATTTTACCTTGCCAAAAATCTTTTCCCCTTCATGCCCTTTGTCCTGCCAAGAAATCTTTGCCCCCTTTAATTCACCACCCCGGCGGTACATATAATCATTGCACCACCTCTAAACCAAAAGGCTAATTATTCCACAATTTATATTGATCTGTTAAATTTCTCTTGCAGGCAGCATAAAAAGTGCTTCAACGACAATGAGTTCGACCTCAGAGATAGACGTGGCGTAACCTGGTGGTCGAAAAACTTTCTATAATGCCTAAGTGACGATACAGGCTTTTTTCACTCAACTTTCTTATCGTTTGATAAATAATTCGAATATAAATATCTGTCAAAACTGGTCCTTAATTTTTTTTAAAGTGAATCTAATATTTTATTCTTTCAATTAAAATATCGTTGAATACTTACAATAATTCTATCCCTTGCAGGAAGGACAAATGTTAAATCCCATGTCAAGCATATTATGAAATTGCAAAGAGCATCGCCATTTTCGTTTAAAAGAAAAAGTAAAGGGGGGGGGGGAACAATGAAAGAAATGGATATATTTTCACAGTTTGAAGCGTATAGTAGCAAAGTTACGGTAGAATAATTTCTTGAAGATATTTATCTGTTCATAGTAAACCGTTATTTGTAATTTCATACATTAACTAGTCCAAATATTTCCTCTTACTTGCAGATATTTCGGAAACTGGCAGTTTCCTTTACCGATGCTATTGTTGCAGTGACGATCTGTGTACAGCCTGATTCTGCTACTTGGCAATATTTCTTCAATTATCAGATCGTCAAAGACGTGACTCAAGTTGTATTGCCCCTTCGTATCTGTTTATGGTTCCCCCGCTTTATCTAGTGGTGATCGCCTCCATCTCTTATATCTATCACTCTCTTTGCCAGGCTCTTTGCCAACGATTCCAGCCTCCTCCCAATTGATGACGTGATTGATGTGTACTACATGGTCAGTAATGGCCGATTTGTGAACTCAGTCGCCCAAGCAGCAGAAATCATCAGCTGTACACAGATCGTCACTGCAACAATAGCATCGATAAAGGAAACGGTCAGTTTCCGCAATGTCTGCAAGTAAGTGGAAATATTGGACTAGTTGTATGCAATACATATAACAGGTAGACTACTTTGTTTGTGTTTGTAGCAGTAAGTTGTAACTTGGTTGTTTTTAACTTAATACTATTGTTATTTATATTAGACATGTACAAGAATAATGTAGTAGCATGTTTAAAATGATCATTGTATGCGCAATGCGGTTTTTTGATCTTTATTTTATATACCAAAAACTGCAATGCGCAACAGGAACCACTTCACAATTCGTGTGTTTGTCGCTACCATTGTATTCCTGTGATTATAATCAATTCCATTGCTTCCAGTTGCTTTCTCAGATCGTGTAATTATTTCTAGCTTCTTTTCTATCTTGTTGTTTTTCTTTTGTTTCTCTTGCCTTTTTTGATTTTAATGATTTTTTAGTACAAATATTTTAATAAAATTGCAATACACAAAAAAGGTCCTCAGAATGCAATGCACGCGCTACTGGAAACAGACTTGTTTCTTTTTTGGCCTTATACGTATATTTTAATATGTCTTAGGGGGGTACTACACCCCTACCCATTTTTGTGCCTATTTATGCAGCTTTCTCCAAAATTATAGCGCATTGGTGACAAGTAAGATATGTATATTATAGGCATGCGCGGACGGCAAAATCGAAGGGGCGGCGGGAAGATGAAGGGGCGGCAAAAAGAGGGGCGGCGGAAGAAGAAGGGGCGGCAAAAAGAATTAGTAAAGAAAAAAAGGGCGGAAAATGTGAAAAAATTGTACTATACATCAAAATGTGTTGCTTTTGGGGCGGTAGCGCCTATAAATTTTTTTTTTTTTCTCTTCACTTTTCAAACGACCGTAAAAAAAATTGGGGCAACCTTTTCGGGCTGTTGAGGAAGGGGCGGCAAAATTGGCTTTTCTTCAGTCCCCCGGGGAAGGGGCGGCCACGGTACGCCACTGATAGGGGCAAGGACTACAACTATAGTGCACTGGAAATTTTATTTCAGCACAGACAATTAACAGTTGTGGAGTTACAGTTAAAAATGAGGGAAAATCAATATTTGATCAATAAATCAATAACTACTTGCTTTGAGTTGCTGAATTTTCAGTACAGTAGTTGTAGTCCCTGCCCCTATAATATACATATATCTAACTTGTCACCAACGTGTTATAATTTTTTAGAAAAATGCAAAAATAGGCACAAAATTTGCCAGGGTAGTACCCCCTTAAAAGGTGATGGATTGGTTCTATTTTGGAAATCATAAATATTATATGTGCTTATCTCAGCATCAAGCGGCAAGTTCGCGTAAAAGCTGGCAACCAAACCAATTTGGTGAATTCGGGTTTGCTGAATTTAAATATTTTGTCTGCCAAGCTATATTGGAACCCATTGACTCTTAAAAAAGACCCCAAACCCCCTACATGCTCATATAGGGGTAAAAATTAAACACTAAAAACATGTCAAATATTTCGTCTGGGTCTAAGAATCACAAAAACGTAACGTATTTGCGCGTAGGACATATACCGTAGAAACCCGTCTACAAGGAATAGTAGCGACTGTGATGATAGCATATTTCACGCTAGCGCCCTCCACAATATTATATCATTATGGAATTTGAGCAAATCATTTACCGACACAAGCAGGTATACAATGTATTATTTTATCTTTATTTCGCATCTCACGAGCATAGCTCACTTGGCAAGGCATAAGACTTTGGTTCTTTAGATCGGAAGATGGTGAGTTCGAGCCTCATCACGGTCACACAAACTTTTATAAACAAAATATTGTTCAAACTTCATTTATATTTTCTTGCATTTTCTAAAGACTCCTTTCGTGATCATTTTTTTTTTCATATTTAGTTTAATTTATTCTATTGTTTTTCTTTTATTGTTTCTTTTCTTTGTCTTTTTTTCTTGTTTAATTTTATTTTTTCTTTATTTTTCTTTGATTCATATAATATTGGCAGGATAAGGAGAGGAGGGAACTAAAGACCCATTCAGTGATTTGCTCATCCGGACGATCGTAAAAATCATCAAAATTCACCTTTGTCATTGTCATAGATGTGGTAACATAGCCTGCTAGTGGTTCAGCAGAAAACCGTGTGACAAATAATATAGGCCCTACATTTGGCTACATTTTATTATACGATAAATACGAATTTATTAAACATGGTAACAAATATTCTCTAGCAGATCGGTTATACGATGGAACTGGTAGGCATAGGCCTATATAAATTCGGGATATTAAATATCTTCCTGACGAGACAGATCTGCGCATGTGGTCAAAGACGATTCCTTACTAGCCACAGACCGTCCGCTGGAATTAGTTGAACATGAACCATTCGCTATGGCTGTTGGTCGGACCTCTCATCTCTCCACATCGATTGTGACCTATAATCCCCGACATTGCCCTTATGAACTCACATCCTCCTGTTTTATTCCAATACGCTGGCGAAGTTACGTAATAATCGGATTAACTACCATAGCAATAGGTGAAAACAATTTTTGAATATACCGCGTTATACCAAGGATTCTCGAGTACTAATATACTATAGGATAAGCCACTCGTTTGCGCAAATGAAGTCAGTCATTCAGCCTATGCGCGATAATGCATGTGATGGCATAGTACCCCTGTACGTGTATGAGTGTATAACCTGTGGAAGAGATGATGCAATGTTTACGTCATCGTTTCCAAAAAAATTAAATGGCGAAAAACGGCGAACATTTGGTCGAATCTTTCTATTACTATCATATCGTGAAAACCAAATAGCTGAGGAGTTAGCTCAATATGCTAGGAAAATATTCTGTTCGAGGACCCTATGACGAGACTGGCTAAATAAGCTGTATTTTTGCTGGAAGGGGTCCGAAAAATTGGCAGTCGATGGGCGCCATCTTGGACAAATTTAGGGTACCAAACTACCCAAAACTGTCAATCAACATTCCGATGGTACCAAACTCCCTAGCAACCGTCAATCAAACTGCCGAAGTGACTTCAATTTTTGTACAGGGATTGAATACGAGTGTCACGGCCCTGGTTATACACTGATACGTTCAGGCGGTACCTCTTCATTGAACCATATCATGCTGCACCTGTAAGATTAGTATCTTTGAAAAGACCAGTATTGTATTCAATCTATGATTGCAGACATACACAGTACAGGTGATGAGTGTAACCTGCTTGTAGCGCAGCGCGATATGTTCAAAATTGTTTTCACCTATTGCTATGGTAATTAATCCGATTAATTACGTAACTTCACCAGCGTATAATGGCCGAATAAATTCTGACCATCACTTGGCTTGTTGGATTCGTCTATACTACAATTCGCTGTCGAAGTGACGTAATAATCGCAATAACTACCATCAAGCAGATTGCACTAATCACCCGCGTATGTCACCAAACATAGATTGAATACCACTCTTTTCATAAATACTAATCTTACATGGCGAGTGATTAGCATTTCTTTGACAACTATGGTTCAATGCATAGGTGCCACGTGAACGATGAAGTGTAGGGCTATATATTCGAAATTGTATTCATCAATTGCTATGGTAGTTAATCCGATTAATTACGTCACATCGACAGCGAATAGCCTATGAGTATGGGTTCAAGTGGAACAAAAAAATAGTGTATGTCCATTGCTAGCTATGGTAATTAATCATGTTAGTGTTTACATCACTACTTCGGTGAAGACAAGAGAAGTGTGCCATCTCTACCAACGCCTGTGATATAACAGGTGCAAGCGAAACAAAATTGAATGACCAGAATAGTTTCCTTTGTCAGATGAATTGATTGAAGTTTTTGAAGACACTCTATTCTTGATGGGACAATAGATTCAAATATGGAATAATTATTATTCCTCATCTATTTTTTTTTATTGAAAAAACTGCAATTGTGGCAACAGAACAATATTTATTTTGATTTCATTTCAAGTAGAAACAAAATCGTGCTTAAGCCAAAAACGCACCCTACCTACCATTCCTCAAGAATTGGGATGGCACAAAGGTGCAACATAGGTTTTTATTGCAAAGACGAGGACAGACAAGTAGTTACAACACATCTGTCTAACCGTGGGTTTCGCTATTATTTAGAATAAATGCTTTTACTAGTTTCTATAAAACCACAAAATTACTAAAAAAACTATTAAAAAAAAACTAAAAAAAAAAAAAAAACAAAACAAAAAAAAACCTAAAATTAAAAGTAGAAAGGTAGATTTGAAGAAAGATAAAAAGAACATGTCAAAAGTTAAAATTAAACGAGAATGAAAAAACGGAACCGGTGCCCGGACCATGCTCTCTTCAGCATGTCTTCAGTTCCAAAGTCTGACGCTCTATCAATTGAGCTATACGATCCTGATATACGAAACAGTCGTTATTATGTCAATACAATTGATTGGTGTTACAACATACTTAGATGGAATGCATAGCCACCCAGTGCCAGTATATATTTGCTCAAACTCCAAATACAAAAAGCAACCAATTTTATTGAGGGCGTTTCTTAGGTATATCCTTGTAGACGGGGTTTTACGGTAGTTACCAAGTTATGAGGCTCAACAGGTCCAATTTGTATGTTATACAGGGTGAACAATTAAAGTTGCTCCGATTTTCGTAAAAAGGGTGTATACTGTTTCTCAAGTTCAAGGGATTCAGAAAAAGAATAGTTTTTACACTCTGCGATGTCAAGTCAGAAGATAGATGGTAAATAAATGCAAATTCTATTAAATCCTATGCAATTCTACATATACTTTGATTCTTTAATGTGTACACCGCGGGAGCCCGGTCGGGAGTGTGGAGCCGATTCGGGATCGGTCTGTCTGGTGATGTGTCGTGGATGTGGCATGGTGCCGTGGCCATTATGGGTGGTGGGTCCGGTTGGGTAGGGTTATAGTTTGGTACAACTATCTTTTTATCATGTTTAAAATTATGTACATTGGCAAATTGGTTTTTTAAACATTATTGCTGCAATATTTTGGTTGTTTTTAGATTACTTTTAAGGTGTAGTTTTTTAATATACTGTGTCAATTTTATATTGAATATTTTATGTATGTGCTTTTTCCTTTTTTAGTTGTTCAATGTAAAGCGCAATGGGGCATCTGCGATGCAAATTGCGCTATAGAAATATTGGTTTATTATTATTATCACATCAAAAGCTACTGCAAGCGGATGTCCAACTACTTGAGAATAAAGGACTATGAATAGGTGTAACCGGATTACCTACGGGATTATCTCAAGTATATAATTCTGTTAACCCTCCTCTTCCTAACATCTTCTCTGGTTGTACACATCGAAATATTGAGGTAACTATCTCAATAATAATTATGTTGTGTTGAATGACAGTTTAAATCGACTTTGCTTGATTATCTACCAACACGTATGAGCATACACAGTGATACTTATAACTTTATAATGAATGCAAATTTGATAGCATTGAAAATGATTAAAGGTGCTTACTTATTTCAAATAAGTAATTTTTTAGTAAAATATGAAACAACACCACCCTATTGAGTACACCATGCAGCAGGACATGTGGCCAGAAGCGAAAAGGTGGACTTGTTTATCCATACACAGGGAGGGTTGGACAATTTTGCATTTTAAGGTTATTAACTATTTTAAAGTGTTGCGATTTGGTAGTTCACAGCATCTTGCGAATGGTAGTGAGCTTTGGCAAAAACTGAATTGCTCATTTCATAGCGAGCATGTAGAAGAATTCAAATATCACAGATATACTTTTGTCATTCCTGTGGTTCTTGAGATATGTTGTAAAAAGGACTGAAACAACAACAATTTTGTAAAACGTACGGTACATAACTCATTAACAACAATAAATTAAGCAAGTTTTCAAAGTATAGGATTCGTAGAATGAACTTTTGCAAAACATCAAGGTCTTATTTTTCAATAATATATTGATCTAGATAATGAAAATCGATTTTATTGATTGCTTCGACCAACAATACCTCGTCCAATTGGTATATCATTCATGTAATTTTTACACTTCTTTCAGGGTCTGTAAAATAGAGAATTGATAATTTATGTTCACCCAGACATGTGACACACATAATGGCACACATTCATGGGGCATCTTGTAAGATAAACGCTCTAAAAAGGCTTAGGAAAACTTTAATTCTCGCAATTATATATCTGGACCAGTTTAGGTTTGCAAATTGGGATCCCACAAATTTGACATGTTTAGGTGGGGGCAAAGGCTTTTTGGCAGGCCGGGGGTGTGCAAGAGATTTTTGGTGGGCCGAGAGGGCGGGGTGTAGCAATTTTTGGCAGGCCGTTTGGAAATTTTACCCCCAGCACCTTTAATTGTTCCATAACCATTAAGGTATAGGACGTTTTTTGTTTTTGCTATAGCCCCCGAATGAAATGTATTTAATTATGTTTGTACTCACTCAGGTAGCATTGTGTGTGAATTTTACATCCGAACTAAGTGCTATTTTTTATGGGCATTTTAGTGTCTAAAATGGCCCAAAATGAGGGTTTTTCAATATTGCCGTCCATTTCTAATCGTCGTCCCCATAGACTTTAACATGTAAAATAAAAAGGCTCATAAAAATTTAATAGCACCTAGTTCGGATGTAAAATTCACACAAAATGCTTTTTGAGTGATTACAAAGATAATTATAATCTGAGAGCTTGCTTGATGTGCATGGGTTCGAGTCCCCGTCCCACCGTGTTTTCCCTGCAAACGTGGTTCCGACATATTCTAATGACGGTGGAATAAATATAAAGCGCTTTGAGGCTATATAAATATCTATAAAAAAATTTAATTAAACACTTTTCATTCGGGGGCTATGTATTCCTTGTACAATGACACTTCACAATAAAAATGTCCATTGGAAACAAAGGTGCCCGGCTCATAATTATTGCACAGTCCCTAACTTGTTCGTTGGGTATTGGTCTTTAGTAGTCCCCCCCCACTCCAATAAGACATTAATAAGAAATTATTCAAGAGAGAGGAAAACGAAAGATACGGGATAAAGCACAAGCCATCGTGTTTGATCAGAGGTGTTTGATAAGCCTGGAGGAGGGTAGCAATTTTAGTTCTAGTAAATTAATTACGAACACTAACTTGGTTTACACATTCTGTTAGAGTAGGGGAGTAATCCGGGGGGGGGGGAGGGGTCACTCCCATTGTGGCCTGTACACCATCCGCGATGGTAACTTTTGAAAAGTACCCTAAACAAGGATTTAACCCTTGGCTAAAACTATACCCTAAACAGGGATTTTATTCCTCGCATCAAATTTCATACCCTAAATTTCATTTCCGCGTATTAGCAATTGCAATTTTGCTACCCTTTTTCCAATTTTTCATGTTTTTGACACCCTAAACACGATACGCGCGTATCGTGCCTACCCCCGGGGCCTACCCACGAAAAACTACCCTTTTTACGCGTTTTCATTATCGCGGATGGTGTACTGGCCACAATGGGAGTGACCCCCCCCCCCCTCGGAGGAGTAATACTTTCATAACTTGTTTACTTGATGTTTCTGGAATATAATTGCAGCAATAATATAGCCATTTGCCTTAGTAATTTAGATCAAGTGATGCCCCCATTATCATACTTATCATATTAAACAATGTTCACTTAAGGGCTGGGGTATGAACGTCTGGACAGTATTTATTTTGGGACATTAGAGCACATCAGACATATCGAATTGCATTCTGAATACGACGAATGTCATTCTGATATCAAATAATTTTGATTTTTGAAATTCGCAATTTAATACACATTTTATGGCAAATCATTAAAATTGATATTTTGATATTTAACAGTACTTGAAGTAAACTTTATAAATCTGATGATTTATACTTAAAGTGTATGTAGGTGGGATGAAAAGCCGACGACGATCAATTGAAAATTTGACCTTTCGTATTGAAGATATGGATTTTTTTCCCAAAACACCAAAAAAATTAGGTCTTTTTGGGAAAAAATCCATATCTTCAATATGAAAGGTCAAAATTTTCAATTGACCGTCGGCTTTTCCTCCCTGCTACATACACTTTAAGAATATATCATTAGATTTATATAATTTACTTCGAGGACTGTTATATATCAAAATTTGAAAAATATCAAATTTTTATAATTTGTCATAAAATTTGTATTATATTGCGATTTGAAAAAAATGAAAATTATTTGATATCAGAAAGACATGCTTCGTATTCCGAATGCAATTCGATAGGTCTGAGCTGCTCTCATGTCCCACAAAAAAATACTGTCGAAACGCAATAAACGCTCATTTTGGATCCCTTAATAATTGCAGCTATAAAATAGCCATTTGCCAGACCGTCCCTTTGTCATAATTTAGAACGCCTTGTCTTCTGCTGAAATTTAGAACAAGTGATGCTCCCATTATCATACTTTCATAACCATGTTCACTTGATATTTCTGGAATATTAACATAATTGCAGCTATAAAATAGCCATTTGCCATGCAGTTGTCTTCTGCTGTAATGTAGATCAAGTGGTGCTCTCATTATCACGTTGGGCCTATCATAGTTACAATCCCGGCATACTTTCATAACTTGTTCACTTGATATTTCCAGAATAATTATGATATTAATGCAGCTATAAAATAGCCATTTGCAAGGCAGACTCTTTTGTCACAGAAACGTAAAAACTAAAGTCAAATAGATACTAATAAATTAAAAACTGAGCAAAAGTAAAAAAAAGTACAAAAAACTTATAATATAACTTTTCTCTAATAAAAGTCAGTCTGCAGAGCTGACAATACAAAGCTTATTCACACGGCACAGATGACGAATGTAAGGAAAATATTTGCATTAATTTGGTTCATTGAGACAACCTGTTGGCTATCCTCAAAATTGCCTTCGCAGTAAATGAGGATCACACGAAGAAAAAATTTAACCAATTGTTCTATAAAGCTAAACTTACATAGCCTGCAAGTGTGTCCCTCCCCCCTGTCATAAGGAAATTCGAATGCTAACTATAAGGGGTTATCGTGGTAATAAAAAAAAAATAATGTAGATATTTATATAGCGCTTTATGCCGTAAAAGGCCTCAAAGCACTTTACATTTATTCCGCCGTCATTAGAATATGTCGGAACCACGTTTGCAGCCTACAAATGGGACCGGGTTCATCAATACAACGACTGTAACTACCCATATCAGCTTCCCATTGCACCTGGGTGGGGTGAGGCAAGCGAGGCAACGCGCCTTGCCCAAGGGCACAACACGGTGGCGGGACGGGGATTCGAACCCACGCACGTCGAGCAAGCTCTCGGATTATTAGTCCAAGGCCGTATCCACTGAGCCACCGTGCCCATGAGGTGGGCTCATGCAAGTATTTTAGTTCACAAACCTTACTTTTAAGCAAGAAGAAACTTTTCTACATTCGTGGGCCCATGTATCCCAATGAATGTACGAATGATTATTATGGATCGTATCATGGAAGTACTAGTACTTCCATGATCGTATTTATGCCAGAAGGGGAAGTGGGACTTTTGACCAAAAAAAAAAAAAAACGACAATAAATTTTGCGTTCTTCCACCCCACCACTCGCGTCTATTCAAAATGTTCGGATTCCCCCTTGTTTTCTTCTTTTTCTACATTTAAAATCTCAAGGTTCAAGTAAAAAATTCATATCCCGCCCCCGAAGGCACCTAAAATTTCAGATTCCTCCCTTAAAACTATGTAGGCCTATATTGAACGGTCCTGGGGTCAGAGTCAGCTCTATTGACAACTTTATGTTGTCAACTTTATGTTTGTTCCCTGATGCCAAGAAAGTATTAATCTCGAGGCCCTTGTAAAATTCATGTTATTACACATCGGAGTCGAACCCTACATAGAAAATGGCCCAAAATAGGCCTACTAAATAAACTAGGGCCCTGGGAGTGGGACCGAATGTTACTTTCATCATATTTTTTATGTGGTTGAGAGCTATAAAGATGTCAGCGAAAGGATTATAATCCTTTACCATATTTACAGGCGACTTTAATGGGAGGAAAAGCACATGGGCCACGTAGGCCAAGATAGGAAGGGGCCTTGCCAGTAACTGCTGACTTGACACTGCTATTTTGAGCCAGGATGCAACTTGTACCCTGCTCTCTTCCCAAAGCATTCCGTAAAGTAAATGCAGCGAGAAGCGGATTCGGCGTGGCCGTGAAATTTTGACTAAACCAGAGGCGTTGTACGAATTTTCGGTTGAATAAAAAGGAAAACTACCAAATATCATTTGCATAGGATTTGTCATGATCTTACTTCGTGGAAGAGCTTCATTTCCTGGTCATTTGACCTGTTGAAACTTGAATCAGTTGAATGGCTAGCCTAGAAATATTTTAAGCACGGAATTTTAATTCTCACTGCACGGATTTTTAATCTCACTGCACGAACGTGCCAGGAGGCACGTTAAAATAGCCCCTGTAATGAGAATATGTTTAAAATATGATATGTGGTTTTATCTGACATTACTGAAAAATGGAGTATCGATCGACTTCCACCACGACTACAATGTATGCACTAGCAAAGTATTCTAGCCATACGCTGGCGAAGTTACGTAATTAATTGGATTATCTACCATAGCAATAGGTCAAAACAATTTTGAACATATCGCATTGTGCACTTCAAGCAGGTTGAACTAATCACCTGTGTATGTCTGCAATCATAGATTGAATACAATACTGGTCTTTTCAAAGATACTAATCTTACAGGTGCAAGTGATCAGCATGATATGGTTCAATGCAGAGGTACCGCGTGAACGTATTCAGTGCAGCGCGGTATATTCAAAAATAGTTTTGACCTAATTGCTATGGTAGTTAATCCGATTATTACGTAACTTCGCCAGCGTATGGATATTGCACCAGACAAACCACTTTGAAGTATCATGGCTCGTTTTATCTTTTCAGTTTCCGTAAGTCTATTGTTCAGATACGAAAACGCAAGGGATGACTCAAAAGTGATTGATCGTGAAGCAGACAAGACCACCAGGTGGCTGAAAGAAGCCATCTGGATCCGCCGAAAAGGACAAGACACTCTAAATAAGGACGAGGGGCCTACTCACTCAACAACATCTTTGACCAACTCATCACGCCCTCTACGGTGCTTCCTGTTGCCTATAAAAGCAAGCAGTCAGATGTGATGAGTTGCCAGTCTGAAGAAGCCACTAGTGTAGTGGTGAAACGTCACTAAAAACGTGAGTAAAACAACTTCGTTTTTACTTGGAATTGTTCAAAATGAACAAAATTCACAGTTGATATCAACATTCCTAATGAACCTGTTCAAAGATTATCTTTGCTCCAATGCAATTCTTTTGTATTGCATTTCAATATAAAACATGATTACCAAATCACCACTTGTACGCACCTCATTGGGAAATATTTGACTATTTCAGACGCTCGTTTCATCGCCAATATGAAAGACTTTTGCTTATAACTTGGCAACATGGTTAGTATATATTTCAATGCAAGACTATTTTTACGAACCACTTACGTCTAGGCGTAAGTGCATATACACCAAACACAAGCCGTACAATATACCGCGAATTTAGGACCGTAAAATTTAGACTCTTCTTTTGTCTAAATTAGCACCCAACCGCACATCCCCCGGGCGCACATCTCAAGGTTTTATGTAAAAAATCAATATAACTTTCCAAAACGAAAACTGAAATTCACGAGCTTCAAGTTTTCAGTAACTAACAAAAGGCTAGAATAAAAGATTGGTCACACCTGGGAGACTACCACTTCAGAATAACAATGACTTACAAAAACGGAAACAGAAACTGAAAAGATGAAACGATGGTCAGTGTTACAGTGACGTGTCTGGGATGGAAAAGCACGTCGTTCGTCTGCAGTATATTTTAAGATTGCCAGCTGGTTTGCATGCTTTAATTGTCATGTGTGTACTTGATTGTTTATCTTGTTCAGTTAACATATCTCTTTAAACTGCTGATAAATCGTGGTTTACTGGAGTTGACTCTGTTAGAATTCAATATTTTTTAATAGAATTCTATCATCCAGATGGGGCAATGCAGCGGAATTTGACATTACTAGATTTAGCTAGATTTCACCTGGGCTTGGCACTTTAGATGCTAAAAAACGTACAAACTTGACGTTTACACAAAATAAATTAAACATTTATTTTATTACAAAAATGGTATACTATGGAAAGCCGATCATTTGACAGCTATTTAATTGCGCATTCCAATATCTGTGATTTAACCCAATATAGAATTTGAGTCCAGCTCTGTCTGTGTATATTATGCGCGCCCTCTAGCCAGGCAGACCATCATTTTAATAACAATATGCTATAATAACATATGAATTGGACACATGCAAATTACAGAGTGTCACATCCTGATTTAATGATCCTTGTACTGATCTTTATGATATTCAGGTTTTTGTACAACTCATAATAACATGTCACCATGGTCACAAAGCAGATCATAATGTCGTGGCCGCCTCCTATTGTACTTGTTCATCATCCACGTGAATTGAGTGCCCTCTCAAGGATGTCTACTTTGATAATATTTAGGCCTAATGGTTCCGCTTTCAGTTATACATTTGCTATGTAGAAACCTATACTCTCTGCCAAGTCTCTGCCCGTGAGCTGTTTGCACACCGAAGTGCTGAAAATCTATGTACAATGTGTAAATATCTACACTATACACTGTTATGGGATGTTCTTCTATTCACTTTAATCACCGTCATCAATGCACAAAATCTACCTGAAACTCTTGCAAGTGGTACACTCTATGAATATTTAGTTAACGAGCTATTTAATTATGGCACGCCCCGTGGCATGCAAGAAGATACTGTTATATTGGATACAGACATGTCTCAAAATGGCTCGACACAATGTCAGCAAGATGTCAATCAGATGATGTTGGATCTTTCCCAAGGACAGATGTATGCCTTGAACAGTAAGTTAATTACAATTTTTTTTACTGAGTACTATAATAGAAGACATAGATAAAAAAGACTAGTTTGCGTCTGACGTCAATGTCAATCACATTCCTTACGAATCGCCAGAAAATGGCGGAAAATTACGTACTTTTACGAGGCAAAAAGCAACTTTTCTAGGTATTGTTGACGGAGCCTTCGGGAAAAAAAGTTTCCCACTATAAAAGACCTAACTTTTTGAGATGGTTTGTATGTTTGAAGGTGCAAAATTAACAAAGAGGCGTCCGGTTTTTCAGGACCTCATCATCACGACACTTGTTAACAAACCGTGCTCGACTTTGATTGACAGATGACGTCAGACGCAAGCTGGTCTTTTTTTTTTTATCTCTGTCTTCAATTATACCAGTGACACTGCCTGATTGTTGCCGCTCAGCTCAGAGATATCACTGCTGCTAGCAACTTCATTGGCACCCCAAGACTACCCCATTAAAACCATTTGTGTGCCTTACATGTTATATGTAAATCCACTCGGCTTATCACAAGTATTAAAGAGCTGAAAGCTCCAGAACTAAACCTTATAAGTAATGATGCTAGTCCTCAAAAAATAATTCTCGACTGAAATTAAAAACTATATAAACAAATTCTTCTTCCGATTTCTCCATAGTGTTGGATGCATCCGGCAAACCCCACCTGGAATTTTGCAAGGAAATATTCGCTGGATAGGAAGATACGACCTATGTCGGGACATAAAAGCCTCCCTCACGCAGCGTGATTTTAATGGACGCTACTGCTTGACAATGTCAACTGCAGTTAATAAGTCGCGGACGCTGCTACCTGTAAGTAATGAGACCTACATTTTGAATAATAACATATACCAAAAAGTAACTACCCTCTAATGAAAGACAGACCATTACTCAAAAACGGTTTATCTTGTGCCAAAGTTGGGACATTCATTCGGAGCAGAATTTATTTCTGCGCATTATGACATTTCATTTGTTGCAATGGTCCCAATATTGATGTCGCAGCGTACATTTAAAAAACCGCAACCCAAGATTTGAAAGTTGCAGCAAAATCATATTACCCCGCATATTGCCTTCAAAAAGGTGACATGAATACAAAAAGGGGGGCCATTGGGTGAGAGGTAGTTCAGTAAACAAAAAAGGGGGTCATTGGGTTGTTTAGTGCTTTAAGTTCGTAAATGATTTTATCTGAGAATTAAAATTAAGGCGCACAACCAATTACATAAATAATAAATAATAACAAATGAAGAGCTCTGTTTCAAAAGCCCTTACATCCTCTTTTGGCTGAAATTGAGTTATTGGCATGATATTATAGAGTGGGTAAAATACACATTTTGGTGGTTGTTTGACCTTCATATCACCTTCCCTTCCGGAGATATCGTATATTTCCCGTTTGGGAAATCAGAACTTTAAATGAATATAGAATTGTTTTGTTTTAATATAATAGTAGCCTGGAATGTTCTTTACCTATTAAAACCAAAAGGAACTGTTTGTGCGTACCTGTAGTGTTTGAAAAAATCATTTTAATTAACAAAAGGTGTAGCTTCGGAAATACTCAAAAAATGCCATTTTCTCGAATTTAATTAAAAATTCATAATTAAAAAAGTAAATGAGATATTTCAATTTTTCTTTTTGCATTAGTCAAGTTACATAAAGTAGTGCAAACAAATGGGCTCAAACTTGATTGCAAAGGTTGTTTCTAGAAAAGGAGTAAATGTATTTTGTTGCAAAACCCCTTACACCCACAAAAGGCGTGATATAAAAGAAATAATAAAATAAATAGGAAGGCTTGAAAATAGTACCAAACCTATTCTTTTAGTTTCTATTCATGTACACTTTATCCAAACCCAAATTGAATCAAATCGAACAAGTAATACTTACACAATTAAAAAAAGCTGTTTTTCTCAAAAAGTCAAAAGTGGATGTAAGGGGTTTGCAACAAAGCTCTTCAAATATTATTATACTATTTGGTGGTGTGAAATCATCATGATCATAATGCAGGCCCTGCATTTTAACCTTTGTTCTTTGCCGACCCTTATTATGACTAACCATGCCTCACACTACATGCACACATTAACATAATGTTACAGTTGCTGTTGGTTAATTGCTGCCAAACGACAAGCACCATGTACCATGCTATATGAATATATTTTTATTTCTTTGCTATCTTTTTTCTTCATGAAAAGGAAATAGGTGTTTGCGTTCCTAACAGTTGCAGTGCCGATGTGGTTAACCAATTGATTTTATCAGGTAAAAATAATATGAGTTTGCGTGTTGGGTGGGGTGTATTTGTGTAGGAAACAAAATGACGAAGTTATTCGCTGGCGAAGTGATGTAATAATCTGATTAACTACTGTACCATAGCAGTAGGGTAAAACAATTTTTGAATATACCGCGCTGCACTAGTACGTGCTAGTCCTTCCAGAAGGACCCAACAGTTAGCATGACAACCCACGCTTGACGGCGTGGATTAAAGTCTGTTACCGGCTTAGATATAGTCAGTCGGTCGGTGTGGATATTGTCCGCCTAGAAGGACTGGTACGTTCACGCGGTACATCTGCATTGAACCATATCATGCTGATCACTCACACCTGTAAAATCAGTATCTTTGAAAAGAACGGTATTGTATTCAATCTATGATTGCAGACATGCACAGGTGATGAGTGCAACCTGCTTGTAGTGCAGCGCGATATATTCAAAAATTGTTTTACCCTATTGCTATCATGGTAGTTAATCCGATTATTACGTCGTACATCACTTCGCCAGCGAATTCAACATTGGTTTTGCGGAAAATGATAAGACCATGGCGCTATTATATCGATGGAGACACAATAGATTACGTAACGCATTGTTCCTTTGTGCCGATTTGATTTGCCGACAAGCTATTCATCGAGAGGTACCTTAAGACAAACTTAGGGTTCCGCCATTAAATCGGTAACTGACCTGACAGCGTATTAACGCTTGACCAGGCAGGGGTACAGTCAATAAGTGACCAAAAGAAACTCATGTGAAAGCGCCGACGGGTGTGATTGAGTCTTCGCCAGCACACAAAAGCACACTTTACCGTCGATGTACAGTTATTTACCGCTTACTTTAATTTAGGCGCCCTATCTTACTATGAATCTTACTATAAATAGCGAAATGTTGTATGTATGTATGTATCTGTCTATCTGGGTGAGTTAATCGAAGGCTCCGTCAGTTAAGACCTAAATGTCGCCAAATTCATACGGGAGATCAATGCCAAAACATTTATGCGTAGATGAGGCTAAAATGACCCTAACATTTCACCGAAAGCTTAAAAATTTGGCAAATATTTTAAAATGTTCTGATTTTTTTTCTTCAAATTTTCTGTCAAAATCAATAACGGCTGATTGTTTTTCGCTGCCTAAACGCTACTTTGTACACCCTTCCTGAACTGTAAGTCAGTCCTCTTAATTTCAATGAAGATGTCATAAGATAGTTATTTACTTTTATTTACTTATTTGCTTTCAAGGTGTATTAGGAACGGATGTTCTTGACATTCCCAAATACAATCCCAATACCATTTGTATCACAGACCCAGAATATTCAGCCGGTGCTATTGCGGCATTGTAAGTAACACTTTTAGTATTCTTGTATATACCATGTATTTGCCTGTAAAGTGAATTGAAAAAAAAACCCCAACAACAAAACACAAACATGAGGGAAATGGCAACTTATGGCGGATAGAAAATGCTTAAGAAACTTGCTCCGTCGTAATTAAAGAAGTGCCGATACCTATAATAACTTCAGTGATGCCGAGGTACCAATAACTCATCATTCGGAAAAACCCAAACGTATCCCTAACCATAATCTCATAACATTAAACCGAACCCCATTCCTAATCATTAATTATCCTACTCGATTGGGGTTGCTTGGGGTGGCGGACATATCCACATTATGCACATTATTAGAGACGTTCCGGTTAGCAAACGTATATCATACGCCCGTACATTTATTCAAAATCACTTTCATGTGATTTTGAATAGATCGACGGGCGTACGATACCTACGTTTGGGAATCACAACCTCTCAATTCTATCGCAGAACTCTTTTCGTATGAATTCTTTGGTACCATGTTGAGTTCCCCACCAACATTTTTCTTTGGTGCGATAATTAATACCCATAATACTCCATGTATAGGGACAAACTAAATTAGAGAATAAAGTTAATTGTTTTAGCCGATGTCGTGCATCTGTCGTCTTATTACACGGGCGACAATTATTTTAAGTAAAACAACGAGGCGAAGCGGAGTTCTCTTTTTGTACCGGGGCCAGCAATGCTGGCCACGGTACTTATTAATTGGTTCAAGTTTGTTGTTGTTTCTAACTTTCTATTTGATAGTTTATGAATAAAACAGAAAATATTGTCAAAAAATGATCAAGTTGTCATAGCAAATAGAAATACCAAAATTGGTGTGTGAAGAAAGCAGAAGTTTTGTTTTGATTTTGCATGACTAAGGTAAAATCAGTATATATTTTAGGAACTTTCTTTCTAAATTGAAAATTGGGCAAATTCGCTGGTCCTCTTACCATGCACATTGACCTTATTAGAGTATAAAGTGCAGGGGACAATAAAATACTCAGTAAATGTGTCAGTGTGTGGTCATCATGTCATAGTGCTTTTCAAGCAGGGTCAAGGTTATCTAGCAGCGATCTTGCTATAGGTTAATGAAAATGTTTTGATGTCATTACACATCTATTCCAGAAAACTTACACATGAAAATTAATTGGCAGTTGGTGGGAGATAGAGAATAATTGGCAGGACAATTGGTTCTACATTTAGGAGTTTCACATGATAATAATAATATGTTAGGATAGAAGAGGGCGTATGTTATGCCCTTAATCAAAAGTCTGGTATCAAAAGCTATTTGCACACATGATAAACAATTACCTTCTTTTGGATGAGTTGATTAACTTCATATATTTTTGTCTATAATATTATGATGATATACAGAAAAATCAGAAATCAGTAAAATGTAGCTTTGGTGCAGATGTAACGAATTATGTTCCTACGTATATATCACTAGTCTTTAACCATGCTCTAAACAAAATTAATACAATAGCATTGGGTTTCAGTATGTGTAGGCCTATAATATATTTGTTGTTTATATATTCCAAAAATAATTATTCTTGATATAGTGTTTAACATTCTGTGTGTTTAAATTTTCAAACCAGATTGTTATGAATTAATCTATACTAAAAGATGCGAATGTTGTTTGCTTTTACAAATTTCATTTGTGCAATCACAATTATACTATATATAGACAGTTTTGACGTAAGTATAGTGTGAGAGAGAATACAAAACAGAGTGTAACATAAACTATTGGGCAAAATCGCCAATGAATTAGCTTCCGAAATTCTTGAGGATGTAGAAGGGATCACATTTGGTACCAAATGTTTGGAATCTATTCCATCTTTTTTCAAATTTATGTAACAACGTAAAGACTGATGTTGAAAGAATAGCAACAAATGGAACTTGGCTCAAAATGTTCAAACAACCACAATCTTTACACTTAAAAATTATTTTTACTGTATATTTATATTTTAAAAAGAAAATGGTTGTTACTCAATGTAATTCATCCTTTTGCCGGTACACCCTTTTTAAAGGGATTTTTTTAAATAGTATTTGCCTATTTTGTGTTGGGCTTGTGTTTGTTATATTACTGCCACAGCACATTTTTTTTCCACAGCTTTTCATTTTTCACTGTAAATATTCACCATGATCGGATAATGAATCGTGTATTTTTTTTTATTTGTAGATGCATTTGTTCTATTCTGGGTTTACTCATTGTTGGTGGCACTGGTATCAGCGTTTTCAAGTATCTACGAAAAACAATATTTTCAACCGATGAAGACGACAAAGATGGTATACTCAATCAGAGCGCAACTCAATCGGGCGATAGTAATCGCACCGAATCGGAAAATATGAAGGATACTGTGAAAGGTTTAGGTAAAAATGAAAAGGCAGTACACGTTCCCGATAATATAGATGAGTTGACCTCAATGTTTATCAACAAAGGCAAGGGACTGGTATATCGATATGCTTGAGTGAACCACGTGCAATCAGTAAACTGTTCAATAGCCTTATTGTGATGTGGCGGGAGTTTTAAAACACGAGCCCTGAACAAAATATGATGCGCGCACATACTGCCAGGCAAAAAGCAATGGAAATTGTGATGATGCGTGCGCATACTGCCAGGCATTGACGTCAGAGGTCAACTCATCTATACAACTAGTGTTCACCATATCAGCAGCCCCTAAAGTAGTCCTCTTGACCGTGGCAATCCCCCAAACCCCCGCATTATGAAAAGAGAACTGCTAACCGCTCGGGTGGAGTGGTCACTGGGTTTTAACCCGCTTGGGTGGAGTGATCACTAGGTTTTTTTAAAACAGTCCTCGCGATTCATGGCTTTTGGCGGGCCGAGAGGGGCGGGCGATATTTGGTGGGCCGTTTGGAAGTTTTACTGGGGGGGGGGGGTCATAATTATTGCAGAGCCCCTGAACAAACATTACCGTTTCATGATTGTCATAAGGTATTTCATAGCTAAAATTAGCGGAATAATAATACTATATCCAGAATGTTTGGTGGCAGCTACATTCAATTTATTTTTCCTTTTCAAATATACCCTAGCATATGCTGAAGTACTCTTTTTTTGTATTTCATGCCCGAAATCGGGCTTTTATTTAAATCATTTCATGCGTTGCAAATAAAAACAGTACAATAATATTACAAGCACAAAAAGAATATACAAAAAGAATATACAATACAGATAAGTTCCAGGGGGTAATATAAAACAATACAATATTCTATTCCAGTACACTTTTATGGAGTTAAGGATTTAAGTCGGCACCACACCCCCTTACAAACCCGTGACCATCCTTGCATTCCTCTCAACAAATTTGGAGAAAAAATGCAAAATAGGCACAAAATTAGCCAGGGGTGCAGCACCACCTTAACGGTATACATAATATACAATACAATAAAGGCTACTAAAATATCCAAGATATAATGCATCACAACAAGTTCCAGACAAGCATATAAATGGGGTCATGAAATTAATATGAATTTTCAACAAACAAATTCTAGTACACTTTTATGGAATAAAGGATTTAAGGCGGTACCACACCTTCTGACAAAACTGCGTGACCATCCTTGCATTCCTCTCAAACAAATTTGTAGAAAAATGCAAAAATAGGCATCAAATTGGCCAGTGGTGCAGTACCACCTCAACCGTATACCTAAAATGCAATAAGGGCAAACTGAGATATCCCAGATATCATGCACTACAACAAGCTGAGAAAGGGATCCCACTTTTTAAAATGTAAATCCAACTTCAATTTTCTTTGTGCACAAAAATGTTCAAGCTTCAAGGTATCAACAACAATATTTTTGAAACCATTAAAAGATAGCTTAGACTGCTCACATCTACACTTGTAAATATATCTTCTAGCAATGAGCATAATTTGATTAATACCTGCCCAGTAATTAACATTTGTATCCAGTAAACCAAATACTTTACTAAATTCATCGAACTCAGGTATGAAATCAAAATAAGTCTGAATACTTTGCCAGAAAGAGTTCACAATATTACAACTACCAAAAAGATGTACAATGGTTTCCTTCTCTGTTTTACAAAAGACACATTTATCATTGTCAACCAAACCAACTTTGCACAGCCAGTCATTAGTTGGCAAAATGTTATGAGTAATTCTGTACTGAAGCCATCTTAATTTCACATCTAGCGTAGCTCTGAAAGGCATTAAATACAACTCGCAACATTCGGCTTCGGTCATATTATAAACTCTTTTTAATGAAAATTGGCTAACAGGATCAGTTTTAATGCTATCAATATATGACTTATAAACATCCCTGGACTTCAGTTTCAGAAGTGGAACACTTCCTCTCGATAAGTTGATCACTATGCCTAAGTCCTCTGGAAGGGTCGTCCCCTCCTTACGAATCATATCACGCCAACTTTTTGGAATTGCATTAATCAGTCCAAACCATTTAAGCACATCAATTCTATTATAGTTATCACCCATCCTGTTAGCAAAATTCTTAAAATTGCCTTTGTCATCAATGAAATCGTAAATTGTATGGAAGCCTGCTTCCTCAAACTTAGAGTAGTACACCGACTTTTTACCAATCAGAATACGCTTATTATTCCAAATCACTTGTTTGCAAACCTCGATAGCATTTTTGGCTCACCTGAATTAAACTTTGACCATAATTTGAATGCATTCAAATAGAATGGGGGAATAATTCCTGATAGTGTTCAAAATCAAAATTACACTCCAGAATACCTGTGCCACCCAGGTTTCTTAGATAAAATATTAAGATACTTTTCCAACCAGATTTGTTTGGCATAATTAGTCTCTTAAGCCACATAACAGATTGTGTTTTGATTTTTGCTTGTAAGTCAACCATTTTCAAACCACCTTCATCTAATTCTCTACACAAAACATACCGTTTTATTTTATCTGGGCCATTCCAGATGAACTTGTAAATAATATCATTAACCTTCTTTTGAATACTTAATGGCATACCAATCATTGCTGAAGTATAGAGAAGTTTTGATAAACCAAATGTTTTAATCACCAAGATTTTGCCAATTGCTGTTAAATCTCTCTGTTTCCATAAGTTTAATGTACATTCCAGAGATCTTATTCTATCATTGTAGTTCAGATTTATCACCTCTTTTTCCTCATATGCAAAGTAAATTCCTAAGATTTTTACAGTCTTAGTCCACTGTACATCCAGCGGTTTGTTTTTATTATCCCTGACACTTCCGATCCACATTGCTTCGGTCTTATTATTATTTACTTTTAAACCAGAACATGACTGAAACTCCTTAACACTTTCATAGTACATTTAACTGAATCAATATCCTTAACAAATAGACACATATCATCTGCATAACAAGACATTTTCACCTGTGTACCTCGATCGCTAGGATCGATTTGAATGCCCACAATGTCCTCATTATTATTCATCTGAATACAAAGGACTTCAATGGCCAAATTAAAGAGCTGACAGCTCAGGGGATCACCCTGTCTAAGACCACGATTAATGGGGAAATACCCGGTCGACACACCATTATTCATAACACAACTTGTGATATTATTATAAAAAGTATCAATCCATTTCTGAATAGAACTTCCAAAATTAAACTTTTTCATTACATGTTGCATAAATTTATGATCTATTGAATCATATGCCTTTTCAAAATCTATACACAGTAAAATTCCAGGGATGTCTCTTTCTTTAGTAAAATATAAAATATCAGCCACAGTTCTTACAGCATCCCCAATATATCTACCAGGGACAAAAGCAGATTGGTTACAGCCGATTAATTTTGGAGAAACCTTAGCAATCCTTTCGGCAATGACTTTTGACCCAATTTTCAAATCCACATTAAGCAAAGTAATGGGTCTATAATTCTCCACCTTACGTTTGTCTTTATTTTTTTTCAAAATTAATGTTATGACACCTTGTTTTTGAGAATTTGTTAATTCACCCAAATTATAACTTGCATTCAAGCAGTCAACTAGGAAACATCCAAATTCAACCCAAAAGTTTTATAAAATAGAACTGTGAGACCATCATTACCAGGTGACTTGCCATTTTTCATACTGCTAAGTATTTTATAACATTCCTCGATCGTGAGCTCACCTTCACAGCTCTTTTGATCATCATTTGACAATTTGGGAATTGAATCATTAAAAAAACGTTGAGATGATGGCGAGTCAAGATCAACTTCTTTAGATGAGTATAAAGTAGAGTAAAAATGTTTAATCTCATTCAAAATATTCTTTTCATCAACACATTCTGTACCGTCTTCACTTAGCACGCATCTGATGGTGCTTTTGCTTTTATTTGACTTTTCCAGATTGAGAAAGAACTTACTATTTTTCTCCCCTTTTTCCAACCAGTCTGCTCTAGATCTTACAACTACTCCTTGGGTTACATACTCATAATGATCATCAAGATCAGATTTCAACTTCTCCCAATTAGTATTTGCTTCATCACTAGGATTGGTATTAAGTATATCTTCAGCCTGTTTGAGCTTCTTTTCCAAGTCATTAACCTTACAATTTCTTTCTTTAACTTTAATTTTACTGTACAACTGTGTATAACAACGAATCTCATACTTCATTAACTCCCAAAGGATTCTTTGATCAGTCACATCACTATACTTTTCAATCCATTCTGATCTTTTATCTCTTAACTCACCAATAAACTTAACATCATCACATAAAGAATCATTAAATTTCCAGTACGACGGGCCATGATTATTATTATCATTAGGTTCCAAATTAAGATGAATTGAAGAATGATCAGTATTAATTGCAGGGCAAATATCACACTTTTTAACCCAATCTTGTAAGTTCTCGGAAATAAACCAGTAATCAAGTCTACTCTGAATTAAGGGATTTCGTTGGCGCCAAGTATATTTTCTAAGATTTGGGTTTCGAACCCGCCAGATATCAATAAGGTTTAACTGATCCATTAAATTCAAAACAGCATCAACAACACAGGCTTTTTGGTGCAGGTTACCCCCGCTTCTGTCAAGATGATAATTCAACATCACATTAAAATCCCCGCCACAGATAATACATTTATCAACACTGTACAGATCAGAGAGAATGTCTTTTAATTTATTATAAAATGGCATTTGCTCCTGAGAATTTCTACACGGAGCATACACGTTAACCAAAAGTATGGGGTTATTGTTCACCTTCATGTCTAAAATAATGTATCTTCCTTCGGTGTCAGTATAATTCGAAATAATTTCAAACTCCACATTGTTCTTTATCAAAATTGCAACGCCTTTGCTATGATTTGTCCCATGTGATAGAAACACATCACCATTCCAATTGTTTTTAAAATATTTTTCCAACTCTCTTGTACTATAAGTTTCTTGTAGTAAAATGATATCAGACTGCTTTTTACTTAACCAATGAAGCACTTTCCTGCGCTTGTTTATACCTCTGATGCCTTTAACATTTAATGACATCAAATTAACTTTCAAATCAGTTATTCCAGACATTGTTGACATCATAATTATAATATGTTAATTTTGGATACCAAACACAGGTGTCCGTACGCGCACTCGCACCCTTGTTTACATTCCACAGTATTGTACAACCCATCAACTTGATGGTGAAACCAGTACATGTACATAATACATTCACTACAACCTCTGGGTAATCTGTATAAACACAACTGCACATTCATATACAACCAAATTAAAAACAACCAACACGCAACGTCTTTTTGATAACAACATGTATACATAATATTTTCCAAGTCCATTGTCGTTTCAAGTTCCAAATTCAAATCCTTATGATAATTAGACTCGCTGAATTTCGAGCGAGTCTCGGCTAACCACCCTCGCAAAAAAGGCTGAAATAAAAACTCACCGGGCGAAATCAGATTTCACCTCAAACACGTTTCAAATTAAAAGAAAATGTATTATATCGGGCTTAATGAGAAAACCAAAATTGGAGGACACAATAATTTAAAAAGAGCATTTTGCCATGGTCTTAGATATTGGTGATGATAGCATACAAGTGATAATCTCAATTACAAAGCGAAAAATTCCACCAAAGCTTACGAACAACTTTTAAACATTGTCAACATTTACCATACATTATGCAATTTTTACACAACTGACAATATGCAGATGTCACTCACATGACAAAAAAGAGTTTATATGTTCCACTCAGTCCATATAATGTTCATTAATAACTGGTAACTCATCTCATATTATAAATGAGATAATAAAGCGAAGTGAAGACACTGATTGTCGCTTAAAAGTCAATTAATTAAAAGTCTTTTAATTTAATATTTAAATACACTAACATACCAGCGATCCAGATGTCTCTTTTGTCCGTGACTCCTCTCAAAAATACAGCATCTTGTCAGTATGATCCATCGAACAAAAACTATAATTATAATCCAGCTTTGGAAAAATTAACACTGCCGAAGTTTAAAATCCTTCCAAATAATCCAAAGTTATTCTGAATCTGATGATGATGATGCTGCTAGCGTGTCTCCGGGACTCATCCGTACCAAGGCTCCGCTCTCGTCCTCGCGCAGGAGAATCGGCGGCACAACATACGGGATAAACGCTCGTCTCTTGGGGTACTTGCTCTTCAATTGCTTCTTGAGTTTCACCAGTATACTCCTTTGCTTTCTGACCGCGAATGTCACATCATCGGAGATATAGATATTGAAGTCACCCGGCCTTCCCTCCATACGAAAAGGGTTGTCTTTCAGGGCTAGAGGGGCTTCTTTCAGCGTTGTTAGTCTATCCCTGTATCTCAGAAACTTCACCGTCACTGGTCGAATACGGCCCATTCTGGGGGGACCTGTTGGCGATCTGTGGGCTCTTTCAATTTCCCACTGCCCAGCATCTTCTATTTTCATGTGCTCTACAAGAAATTTCTTAACAAACGAAGAACAGTCATAAACATTTTCTCCTTCTGCTCCTTCTGGAACATTGTGCATTACAATATTATTCCGTCTAAGTCTGTTAGCCAAATCCTCAGTTTGATCAGTCAGATTTTTATCATTTCAGATGTTGGGCTCGCGTTGTCAACTCTGTCTTCCAAATTGAACAGTTTTTCAATGTTATCTGCCACTTGGGCTTGCATTCTTTTTATCTCTTGTTCTTGCGCTGTCAGTCTTTTATCCATACTGTCCAGTTTGTCATCCATGTTATCTAACTTTTTCATAATGCCGTCAAGTTTGTCCAGTTTTTGATTTATTTCTTTCAGCTCATTTCCTCCGGCCATCTTGTCCTGCAGCTGTTTTGCATGTACATGCACACTAGGGTATGCAGCGTTCACAGTATCATGAGTATGTCCATTCGCCGACGAGGCTCTTCTCCTTCTTTTTCGTTTAGTGTCAGCACTCATCACCCTAAAATCGACCCAAAACGTTCCTGAACACCACCATTCAACTATACCATCGTCAAATTAAAGAAATTTTCTCCAAAAACGGCCATAAGACATCTCCAAAAGATGATTTTCTCACCCGCACAGAAAACACGTGTTACCCGAGCATGGTTGCCAGTTCGTTTTTTCAAGAAGTGCTGAAGTACTCTGTATACAAATTATGAACCCCGTTTTCCAAAAATACAACAAAACAAAACAAAAAACCGATTTTTCGAAATTGTTTTATTCTTTTCCGACGACATCATCCATTTATATATATGAAGAGCTTATTTCCAAACCGTGTTTAAGTCCACAACCCCATGTGTCTCATTTACTTGTGTGATACAATCACAATTACTTTGACAAGTTTGACATTAGCAACAATGAGTTGTACCATCAACAAGCCATTATTTACCATAACAATGCTGAATAACAATATGCAGACTATTGTTCTCATTTTTTTGGGAAACAAAGCCTCACATAGTATTGTTACTGTGCATCCATCCACTGTTTGCTTTGTAATGGTGGCATCCAACTGTAATTATAATACCTCCCATTGCAATATTACACAGTTAAATCAGAAACATGGGTTTGTGGACTTAACACGGTTTGGAAATAAGCTCTTCATATAGTAAATGCTGTCTCCGTTTCCCCTGGTGCGTTTCCGTTGCCATGTAGGTAGAGGTACCAATCATTTTCTTAAAGTTAAACCATAACCTTTCACAAATGGGACCAAGTTTCAAAAAGTGAGCAGAGATTTTATTTTTAATTTGCTGCTTTATCCACGTTGTCAATTATCGTATACATTGTAATAACTACACACACACACAAAACAGTATTGACCGGTTTTTCCTATGTGTGATGTATAAGTCATAAATTGTTCGTTGAACCGGTTCGTTATACAAAAGCTTAGTTGATAATTATAATATTGATATGATAATAATTTGAATTTTTCTCAGGAGTGATCGAAAATACATTGTCATGCTTCTGTGCCATAACAAATGGAAGGAAAATTTTGGCAATTCAAAAGTCTGGACCATACAGTCACTTGGCAGCTTTGAATGGGATCCGTGTGCTCAGCATGTTTTGGCTTATACTGTTCCATACACACCAGTTCATTCCCGAATTCACTGGTAGGTATTGAGGAGGAAGAGGAAGAAGAAGAAGAAGAGGAAGAGGAGGAGGAGATATAATAGGAGGAGATATAATAGGTGGAGATTAGGGGGAGGAGGAGGAAATATAATATGAGGAGATATAGGGAATACTTTGAGCATGTCTTAAACGGATTAATTAAGTAGGTTAAAGTACACTGATCAATATGCCTTTTGTTTGAAGCAAATCGAACTTACGATTTCTATAATACATCAAATTATATTTTCTTTGTATCTTATTGTTTTTTATCAATAATCAATACAGTTAATGAGCTAAAAGGACTGTAAAGGCTCATTAATATGTAATTTTTGCCAATATTTTGCTAAAAATCAATGCATACTTTTGCCCTGAAACTTGATCAAAGTGTTTCTAATATGTGATGCGATCAAGCAAAATCAGTCGGAACTCGGGAATATTATTTTTTCAGTTTTTATAGGATAGTCAAAAACATTTACAAAGCGGGATTTTGCAGACAACCCCATTTAAATTGAACAACCAGTTCCAAAGATATGAGCAATTAAAGAGTTTCCAAAACAATAGGAAACAAAAGGAAATATGTCCTTTGTTTGGCTATATCTCAAAATCAATATTTCCGAGTTCCGACTGATTTTGCTTGATCGCATCACATATGTTCTAATGTATTATATAGTGAAGCCGCCCCCTAATTTGCATATTTACATAATTAATTAGCATTTATGCAAATTAGTTCATGTTAATACAATGATAAAATGATAAAATAACAGTAAAACCATAACTCACTGAACATGTTGACTAATCTGTTCGCAGATAACCCACACGAAGTGACATCAGTTTACCAACGATTCAGCGGTCAAGTTATTGCCAACTTGACTGCTACTCTCTCCGTCGATTCCTTCTTTGTTCTGAGGTTTGTTTGTTTGTCTGTTTGTTTGTTTAAAGAGGATTAATGGCTTTTAAGAGGTTTTTTGTTTCTTACAAAATACGTTAAACAATTTTACAATCAGCCTTTAACATATGTTTGGGTCAAGAGAGAGGAATTTGTGAATTCAATAAGCACAATCGGCATTGTAACTTCCGGTTTTTGAGAGCAGTTTTAGGACACTTTGACCTCTGACATATCGGGAAAATTGCTGTAATTGTTATTAACTAGCGGGATACCCGCTAGATGAGTAAATGGGAGCGACCTTTCGGACTATGTGGGGGAGGTGATAAGTAAATAACAAATAAATAAATAAATACTAATTTTGTTGCATTTACGAATAAATAAATAAATAAATACATAAATAAACAAATATAAATAAATAAATAAATAAACAAATAAATAAATAAACAAATACATAAATAAATACATTAATGAATGAATGATTGATTGAATGAATGAATGAATGAATGAATGAATTTAATAATAAGACTACATGAATAATAACAATAATAATAATAAATAAACCTCCATCAATGCCTTGGTCACAGTCTCTAGTCGCTCCTTCCATAGTACAAACTGTGAAGGAGGCCAAACTTGACTCAACTCGAATAAACTGACTGCGGAGGAGACTACTTCTGGATGCGTTTTTTTTTACTTCTCAATGACTTTTTGTAATTCTCGATTAGTTTTTCGGGTTTTTTTTTCGGTGGAGTTTTTTTTTTTTTGCTCAGTGAGTTTTTTTTCTCGGTCGAGTTTTTCTTTCTCAATGCGTTTTTTTTCTCGATGGAGTTTTTTCTTTCTCAATATGATTTTTTTTCTCGGTGGGAGTTTTTTTCTCGATGTGATTTTTTTTTACTTCTCAATGACTTTTTTGTAATTCTCGATTAGTTTTTTCGGGGTTTTTTTTCGGTGGAGTTTTTTTTTTTTTGCTCAGTGAGTTTTTTTTTCTCGGTCGAGTTTTTTCTTTCTCAATGTGTTTTTTTTTTCTCGATGGAGTTTTTTCTTTCTCAATATGATTTTTTTTTCTCGGTGGGAGTTTTTTTTCTCGATGTGATTTTTTCCTCGATGGAGTTTTTTTATTTCTCAATGTGTTTTTTTTTTTCTCGATGTTTTTTTTTAGGTTTTGTCCACTCTGGCGTGCCATAATAACCCGTATCTTTTTTGTCTTCTTTTTCTTTTCTTTTTTATTCATTTTATTCTTTCTTTCTTTTCAGTTTCTTCTACATAGATCTATTTTGTTTCAATAAATATATGCTGTTATTCTCCGTTTCCATGCTATTTATTTATTGATGTTATTTATTATTATTTGATATTTGATAAATCTACCCTTTCTTACGTTTGTCCTTTAAGCTTTGGCTTTTTTTCTACATAGTTATTTTGTTCCCATTTTTCATATTTCCTGCTTAGCGTGTGATTTCCCGTTTGCATTTAATTATGTTCTCATTATTTTAGCTTCCTTTTTTCATGAATTATTTATTTATTTATTTATTTATTTATTTATTTATTTACTCTAATCCACAACCCTATACCCATAACCCATCCATAGTTAGTTCCAGTAACTGTAACCATACACTCTATAGTTACAGTGTGCTCTATTAATATCTGTTCCACAAATAAGAAACATCACAATATGTGGGCTCATTTTGGGCTCCAAGGATGTAGCCGAGGAACTCTCTCAAGGACAGTTTTGGCCTGCATGGATGATTTTAATCCCATTGTACCAGAGTTTGGGCGTACATGGATGATTTTAATCCCATTGTACTATACTAACATACCAAAGTTGAGATAATTGATCTACATTGATCTTATCTCCGAGGTAAAACTGACAAACGCAAGGTATATTTCTTGATGCTTGAAGTTTGGATTTCTTAAACGTACAGTGCATCCCTATGTACCGCTGCAAGACTTCAGGTCCGTAGATGTCATTATGTTTATGATAAAGACTGAAGTCTTGCTGGCAAGACTAATCCATAGTTGGCCTACCTTTTCAGTTTTGTCCTACTTTCTTTTCTTTTCTATTTCTCTGGCACGGAAAGTTGGCCTATGCATATGCGCCCGTGCGTGCGAGTCACATCCCTTGTACGCCAACGCACTAACGCCAACGCGCTGCCAAAGCCCGGGGAAAAAACCCCGGTTTTAACCATATTTTGTTGACCGTTTTCAACCAAATAAATTGCAATGCATTTCCTGTATATGAAACTAAACGACGATTCATAGGCCTAGAATAAATAATGAAATTGTACACTGACTGTCTGTACCCCGGGTCTCCACGCAGGCACTATCACCACTCTAGTCTACCAGACCCTTAGATTATTAATACCAGACCACTGTTTCCTACCTTACCTTAGTGATGACGCAAAGACCTGATTCACGCGTCGTAGCCTTAATTTCTTGGTTGTCAACCTCGATGCAATGGCGGAAAATGGGGCGCGTAGCTCTGCGTAGGGACGAAAAGCTCGTAAGATCATTATTAAATTATGCGCTGTTGTGCATCTAGATAGCCTGAATCATTTCTTGGCCACCTCGCAGTTGGCAGAAAACGGGGCAATGTTGCTCTGCGTATGGTTTTTTAATGGAAATATTATTACGCGGTTCACACTGTCCTTATTACCCACAATGCCTCTGCGATTTTGCATTGCAACACGACAGTTTTTTATGTTATTCTCTTAGTTACCATCAATTTTTGCAAAAACGAATGTCCGATGGAAAAATGGCAATATGTACCCGATCCATATACCACTAAATAAAAGCTGAAAGTCTGATGGGGCAACCTTCCTGTTATTTATATAGATTAATTTATGATTGTAATGATTTTATAATTTTTAATAATCATGGCTGTAATTTCAGTGGTATGCTGGTAACGTATTTAACTTTGAATAAACTCGAGAAGAGAGCTGGACAATTGAACTGGGCAGTCTTCTACTTTCACAGATTTTGGAGGTTAGTGTGTTAGACTAAATCGCGTCTGACGTCAGGGCAAAGGCGCGCCGTGATTGGTTGCCGACCTGCGCAGTACGGCATTTTTTGTCTAGTTATCAGAATTTCAGACGCGAACTAGTCTTGTTATCTCTGTCTTTCATTATAGTATAGTTTCTGCACTTATATGGTAATAGAATTGAGGTCAGAGGTCAAACACCATGACCGTATGGTATACAGTCTATGATGTAATATTGACCCTCTAGCATTAACATTGTGACTCCTTGGCGATTCAAAACTACCTTTTCTTCCTCCTAGGGTCGAGCTAAGTAATGCGAGACCTTTTTTCCGCTCCGATCAGAGAATTTTGAAATTTGACCTCTGTGCTGATCTTTTCCATATATTACCCTCTAACTCATAACGTTTAAACATTTTCTTGCAGATTAATTCATTTAGCAAATTTGTATTTCTTCTGGTACACCAGAACGAAATTAGGCTTTAAAAAAATAAGTTGAGTTGCCCTTATCGACCGACCCAAAAATCTAAAAAAAACAGGGTCGCCTTTTTTGAGTGATTACACAGAGGTCTATAATCATTATACATAACAAGAAAAGCTGTTCATATGGTCTGAAAACCTTGTTACTTTTGATTTCTACTATTAAACATACAGGCTGACCCCTGTCTATATGATCATAATCATGCTCTGGGCTACAATGAGACCATACTTCACAAATGGACCACTATATTGGACGATGAACATCGATTATCCCATCGACAATTGCCGAAAATATTGGTGGACGAATCTTCTTTACATTAATAATTTATATCCATATTATCTGCACGAGGGGGTGAGTGCTGTGATTTACTTATATCAATAATATGTGGCCGTACACAGCAGCTGTACACCACGAATGAGCCGTAAAGTCGGCAAATTGTATTCTGAGTTACAGTGTAAAATGTGCATGAAGGTCGTATTCATAGGTACATGTACCTCAATTTGTGCGACATATATCTAATTGATATCGCCAGTCAAACACCTTTTAAACCAATTAATAATCCTATTGCTGAAGAGGATAATAAGCTTCTACCTATGTCTATGGCTATTCTTAAATAGCTCTAGTCTTTGTTTGCTTTGGCTAAACCCTGTTCAAGTGGTGGGTTACAAAGCATTGTATTTTGTCTAGGTTTGTATAACCAACAATCAACAATGAGAGGACATTCCAGAACCTCGTTGACTTAGGGATGGTTTGCATGAAATATGGATATGGACAGTAGCTTTTGAAGTCAAATGATATACCATTTTAAAGCTTATGATATATATTTTCTAAACAATAAAACAAAATTGACCGGGCCGACTTTACGGCTCATTCGTGGTGTACGGTCACATATACCAATGAATATAAGAAAAAACCAAGGAAGTTTTTAAGCAATCGGATATTGCATGACAATATTGAATTGTTTGCACACTATTTTTTGTGGGCGCTGAGAGTACATCAGACCTATCGAATATGCATTCTGAATACGAGGAATGTCCTTCTGATATCAAATAATTTTGATTTTTTTTTAAATTCGCGATATAATACAAAATTTATGAAAATTATTAAAATTTGATAAATTTATAAATCTAATGATAAGTACTTAAAGTGTATGTAGCTGGGATGAAAAGCTTTCACATTGCAGATATACATTTTTCCCAAAGTGATGGTAATAGCATGGTGATGATGATGATGATTTTAATATGATGATGATGATAATTAGAAACTAATCAATATGTGTACACCGTATCTTTATTTCATCTTTCAGTGTATGACCTGGGGGTGGTACTTGGCAAATGATATGCAGTTCTATATCATAAGTTCATTAATTATCTACTTCTTGTACAGGTTGGTAAACATCTATGATAATACACAAATAAAAAACAAACTAGGCTTTTTGGGAGGAGGGAAGGGGGTCATTTCAGATAAAGTGAACCTGTTATGTATGGCATTCTCTTGTATAAAAATGAATATCTGAGAGATGAAACCATAAGTATAATTATTTGAAATTACTTGGTACTATAGATTGGTAAACATGAATGTTTTAATCTTTCATATATTTTCTTTAGTTGCTTTGAACATGGTTTCAGTTTCAGCCTCCCCAAAAGGAGAGTTTTATTACATTGTAAATATAGGCCACCGGCCCTTTTCACATCTATAAAATCAATGATTACAATATTTACCAATTTTAGAAACACATACAAACAAAGTCAGTCATTTTTTTCAATACTGTATCTGGTAAGCAGTGCATAATGGCAGTATGAAGCAAGTTCTTTTCATAAAACGAATGAAATTTGCCATTGTTGGCCTCGAGTCCAAACAGGAGGGGAAATATTTTGCTCTAAGATCATCGAAGAAGCTGCATTTTAGGAGAAAGTGCAATTCATCTTCAACTTCTTCTTCGTCGCATAAAAAACAAACACGTTCATCATAAGGCAAATTTTCTCTCCGTCCTGTCTCGACTCGAAGGCAATGACTAGAACATCGTAATCTTGCCACGGCAGTTATGAATCGATTATCATTAAATACATCAAGATAGTGTTCAGAAATGCGCATGTTCTTAAATTCCCGATATAGAATAAGACGACCGTTTGATGAAACCTCTGCCACCCAGTCTTGATGAGAGATGTCAGAAACTCTTTGGCTAAACGAGTTTAAGAATTCGATTTCATTACCTATATCTTGTGCAAGCCATGCATAGCCAAAGCCATACGAGAACAGAATATCTTTAACAGCGCTTGCCCAAGTTGTTTTACCATTTTCATCAAGTCTAAGTAACATCTTATATGCAATTCTTGGATATCTATGATCGGGAAGTCGCAAAATCCTCAGCCAATATTTTATAAACCTGATTATTTGACGAGTGTATAAAGATGATCTACCACACTCACCCAGAGCTGCACAATTTGGAGTTGATGAATTTACACCAAGGAAAAACTTACACGCTTTTGTTTGGACTCTTTCAATAAGATGATATGGCACTCGATAGAGTTCCGAAAGCTCAACTCTCTTAATAGGACTACTCTATCTAGGTTCTCTAAGGAAAGACACATAAATATATAAATTATTATTTATTATGATTAATATTATTATTGGGCCTATATTAAATGTTTCTTTTTTAAATTTAACCCCATTCGAAGAGAATAATTGAATATATGAATACAAAAGCCACCTAAGTCCATACTTTGGCCAAATTGAGTTAAGCATGGGAAATTGTTGCTATACATAGGCCTGTCATATGCATGAAAGAACAACTCAAATTCATTCTCTGTGTCTATTGGGCATGTGAAAAATAGCATGTATGAAAGAATCACCCAATTCCATGATTTGAGTCTTGTAACACATTGATTGAAATCCAGTATGTATAAAAGTCCACTTGTAACACATTCATTGCTAGAGAATGACTTTTGAACAAAAAATGGGTTTAATAAAGGAAAGTGTGTTGTTTATATTACATGGCAGAATGCTTATCAACATTATACATACCTGTGTGCTTTATTTTGTATTATCTTACTAGTGGTAATCTCATTCTAACATTGTTGTCTTTGTATATGATTCAAAAACCACCAAGTCCAAAATTTAAAATGAACCCCACGAAGTCCCTGAAATGCTAATCGTCATACCTAATACAGGTTAATCCACTCATTTGCACGTAAAACTTACCATATTGACCAGGTAAATCTAACTGAAGGAATTAAAATGATACACAGGTTTTTCTCTCAAAATAACTTCGCATGGACTTAGGTGGCTTTTGTATTCATGTATTCAATTATTACATTACAAGTTGACACTCTGTTGTGTAAGGTTCATCTGGATTGTCATTTTGATGGGAATTCATACTATCAAATCCATTTTTGGTGACACACCTTGTTACAGTTTCATGCTGCCACGCAGCACTTCATCAGACTGGCAACCCAGCTTCTTCTTCTTTCCTGAAGTTGCTGCCGGTGGCGGCGCTAGAAGCTGGTCAAAAATATTCGGTAAAATCAAAGGTCAGATCCCCATAATGTGGGTGCAATGAGCCCCAAATCACTTTTTAAATATGAAATCATTATCTCGTTAGCTAATGAAAAATTATTTGTAAATCATTGATAGCTCAAGAAGTTGACCTTGACAAGAAATGTATGCATGCAAACTGACGTTGCCAGTCTTTATTCGCTAAATGCGCTGTGCTTAAACGCGAATAAAATATTTTTTCATACGCGCTGCCGCTGTTTCATTATTATAAAACATAAACAAAAGCAACATGGATATGACGCCTTGCCGCAGCAGCTCATCCGCTGAACAACCTTTGTTCAACAGCAGATACCTTCGTAAGAAAAAACATTTATAGGGTGCAATGAGCCCGTTTCGCATTAATTTTTGTAAAATGTGAAACGGACGAATAACTTTTTACATGAAAATATTTTGGGCAATTTCTGATCAAGTTATCATTCCATTTTAGTGCCTTCACTCCACGTCCCCACGCCACTCAATGATCTCTAATAAATTACTGAGTTTGACGAATTGGTAAAGCTAATAACTTTGCCAGTAACCATGGTAACAGTTTACATTATTTTGGAAAACGGTGTTTTGCTTTTGCGATACGAAGAATAAGGTTTTCTGCACCCCAATAAAACATCAAAGTCTGTTTTTGTTTACTTCAAGGGTGTCAAAATAAGTTAATTAGTATCAAAAGCACTGAAAGCTCCCTGCGAGCTAAATACTTTCACACCAACACAATACACTAATGTTGACATAAGACTTTTGTTCTATAATCTGTCTGAAGATCATATGCCTGTAGTCTTGAATCTGGAGAATTAATGATTAATTTTACAAAATAAAAATATTCCGACTTTCAGATATTCCAAGATTGGATATGCTATTATAGGTGCTCTTATGACTGCATGTTTTACCAGTCTTGTTGTTGTGTACATGAAATATGATCTGAGGAAGTAAGTGAAGAAAACAATTTAAAGGAGGTCTCCGGCAATCACAACTTTAGTCCTTATATGTAAGAAAAGTAATTATCAAGTACGAATCACGTTGTTTTATTTAAAACAAACTCATAGTGACCATAAAAACGAATAAAAACATCCGTCTCTCAACGTCACAGTAATACACTGAAAGCTGACGACAATTGAGCACAACTATTACGTCATTGCACTTACGACAATTTCGGCGCGGGAATTTTGAATATCGAGTGTTGAGAGCCGACTGGTTTTATTCGTTTTTATGATCAATATTAGTTTGTTTTATATAAAACCATGTGATTCGTGCTTGATAACTATTTTTCTAACATATATATATATATAAGGCATATATAATGATATGATTGCCGGAGACCCCGTTTAAATTAAGGGTGGCATTAAGGGAGTGTTCAGAAATACTTTGGTGGGGTGGGCTGGTAAAAAGGGAGGGGGACCAAAAACCTTAAAAGAGGGGGGACCAAAAAGTTTAAGGTGGTAGGAAAGGGGGGGGGGGGCAAAAAAGTTTTCCTCTTCAAACCCCAAAATTTTCGCGCATTGACCCTCTATATCACTTTTAACAAGTTTTGGCTTTCAGTGATTTTGTTTGAAAAAATGATGGCACTTAGTGTACACATATCTATATATTAATTAAGGGCTGGGGTATGAACGTTTGGACAGTATTTATTGTGGGACATTAGAACACATCAGACATATCGAATTGCATTCTGAATACGAAGAATGTCATTCTGATATCAACTAATTTTGATTTTTTGGAATTCGCAGTTGAATACTCATTTTATGGCAAATCATTAAAAATTGATATTTTTGATATTTAACAGTACTTGAAGTAAACTTTATAAATCTGATGATTTATACTTAAAGTGTATGTAGGTGGGATGAAAAGCCGACGATCAATTGACAATTTTGACCTTTTGTATTGAAGATATGGATTTTTTCCCAAAACACCAAAAAAAATAGGTCTTTTGGGAAAAAATCCATATCTTCAATATGAAAGGTCAAAATTTTCAATTGACCGTCGGCTTTTCCTCCCCCTGCTACATACACTCTAAGAATATGTCATTAGATTTATATAATTTACTTCGAGGACTGTTATATATCAAAATTTGAAAAATATCAAATTTTTATAATTTGTCATAAAATTTGTATTATATCGTGATTTTCAAAAATGAAAATTATTTGATATCAGAAAGACATGCTTCGTATTCAGAATGCAATTCGATAGGTCTGAGGTGCTCTCATGTCCCACAAAAAATACTGTCGAAACGCAATAAACGCTCATTTTAGATCCCTTAATATAACATTAAAGATGATCAGCAACATGCAACATCCGGGTTGGTCTAAGAAAATACTGGCACTTATTTTCATAGAATTTCTAAGAAATACTAGCATTTTTTTATCGTTATAGAATTTTATATCTCTAATCCAAAGTAGACTTCAAATATGATTATGTACCCATCTGATCAAAATACAACTAAATCAAGAAAATATTGCAAATAAATTGGATTTCTTTGCACGTAAACTGCACACTTTAGTTTACTATTTCTCATTGCAAAATTATAGTGTACACATAGGCCAAGGGCAGATCGAGTGGGCACAGGCCCAGGTACCACGGTCTTTTGGGGCCAGAACTTATACCTGTGTACATTTTTGTGACCAAATTAATCTCATATTTGACCATTAGCTTTTTGCATAAATTAGTTCCAATTTTAACAATATTAGACAATTCAAGCTTCAATATGGCTAATTTTTTTTGTGCGGTTCGCGCGCATTTGTACTATCATAATAGCCAATAATTGTCTGTCAAAAGAGGGGGGTCAAAAAAGTTTAGCGGTCCATCGAAGGGGGTCAAAAAGTTTTCGAGCGAAAAATTTGAGGAAGACCAGCCCCCCTACCAAAGTATTAATGAACACTCCCTAACCATGGTATTATGGAAACTGGTTGGGCCTCATAACTGCTAAATTGTTCGTCTAAAGTATATAAAAGTATACATATTTAGAATGGCAGACTTGATGAATCCATCTGTGAGGTCAAATTTGGGTCAAAATGCTCATTTTTGGGGAAAAAAATCCCCAATTTTTTTCGTTCAACGTAACAACAAAATTCTTGGGCCAAAAAAAATGTTTTTGTTAATTTTCAAAAACTAAATCAAAATATCTAGGAACCTTTTTAAAAAAAATTTAGTGGTATTAAAACCCTAACTGAACCAAGTACCACTAAATCTCACTATAAAAACTACTGCTCGTCGTGTATGCATTGCACGTGATGCGATGACGCAATCAGCCTAAGTCATATCCAGGGGAATCGCTGGTCAGGCCAGCGTCACCCGTGTGGCTACAGGTCGGTGATCTTCTGCGTGGCATGCGAGGGGTCCGAGGTTCGAATCCTGGGGGTACCAAGTGACTTCTTTGTTCCTCTTCTCTCCTTTTTCGTTTCTTCTTTCCCTTCCGATAAAAAAATCACCTTCAGTTCAGTTAGGGTTTTACCCTTACAATTCCTGGCGATTACGAGCTGATCAAATTGTAAACCCCTCGTGGATCCCCTAAGTCATGCTAGTGCAGTGTTGTGTATGTTTAATTGGTGGGGGGGGGCATATTTATTTCTCCCGCTTAGTCTGGCCACAATATAACAATAACAAAGTAACATTTTTGCTAAACAGGAATCCAGAACAACTTGACAAAGTTATAACTTTGACATACATCAGACCCTGGTCTCGAATCAACAGTTATCTTGTCGGCATGATTGTAGGTTACGTCTTATATGAGATGCCAAGGAAACGATGGAAAATATCAAAGGTGAGGATGAGAGCCAATGACTCAATGAGCTGAGCCCCAACCCCTCCTTGGGGGAAGGGAGTCAGGTATCCTGGATATTGGTTGGGCTGAGAACGTGAGCTTAAACATATTAACTCAACCTTCTGAGAACTACTAACACTGTGTACTTTTATTCTGGACAAACTTAAAGCCATATTATAACATTTTCATACAAAATAGATCAGCATTTCTTTGCCATAAAATGTTAGTTTTACTGTCAGATATATCCCTTTTATTTTTGAGCCGAACAACCACGGCAAAGCAAAGAAAATTGGAATTTATTACCAGTGCATATGTCGCCAACACGTACCACTCCTTCGGTCATGCTATGGTACGACCCTTTGTTGTGTAGATCACCGTCCCGCACGCTTAATTTCTTTCTGCAACCACAATGGGCCGCAATATATAACTAACCGCATAGTCCGAGGGAAGTTCCATTATTGTTAGGGTTAGGGTCTTAGGGTTAGGGTCTTAGGGTTAGGGTCTTAGGTTTAGGATCTTAGGGTTAGGGTTAGGATTAGGGTTTAGGGTTAGGGTTTAGGGTTAGGATTAGGGTTAGGGTTAGGGTTAGGGTAAGGGTTAGGGTTAGGGTTAGGGGTTAGGGGTTAGGGTTAGGGTAGGGTTAGGGTTGGGGTTAGAGTTAGGATTAGGAGATGATATTTATAGAACTAATATACTAGTAATAGTATATTGTGTGTATGCACTTTATTGCGTAATCAATAAGTATGATAAACAAACACCTTTCTGGCACAAAGACCCATGATAGCATAGTTGTGTAGGCATTAGACTTTGAATACATAGAGTGTGGGTTCGAACCCCAGCTAAACCGTTGAAATTTTTTAATTCTAGTAAATTTCTTTTTATTTTATTAAGTAAGAGGAAATAATAATGGCAATACACTCGTGTTATATATGGTCTCATACTTACATGTATGTTGGCCTACTATGTGTTATTGTATTGCGGCCCATTATGGTTGCAGAAAGAAATAACGCGTCCCGCACGCCGTGTACGTAGTACTGTGTACTAATAATTCCATCGTAATAATAAGACGCCGGTTCCGGCGTTTTATTCAAAATCTCGGATTTTGACAAAACTACAGCACCTAGAGTCTTGATTTTTGCAGGGTATATTGGTTTAATAAATTACAATATAATCGTGTAAAAAGGAATTTTAAAAATCAGTGAGGGCGTCCTCCTCAGCAAATGTTATAATATGGCTTTAAGTCCACGATTTTTAAAAACTTCAAAGAAAATTCACATTGTGTGGCAAATATGATTTTGAATGTCCAAACCAATATCCATTCAAAAGGAACACCCCTATTAGGATTATGCTCTCTATGATTAGGGTTTGGACTTCTAGTCTAATATCCAGCTGTTGTTCCCATGTACCCAGATGATGTATTTTTTAAAAACCTCTTTGTAATCCTCAAAGTCCCTAGCACACAAATTTTGTTGTTCCCAAAACAAAATGTTGTCCCATGGGTGAGGGAAAGGTCATTGCATTTAACATGCGGTCAAATTTCAAACTTCATCAAATTGTGTCGAAAACATTACTAATGTAATCCTCTGGTCATAAGAATTCAGAAAATGTAAAGGTTTACCTATCTAGGATGTACCGTTCTTGATTTATTACCAAAAAGTTAAAGGTCAAGCATTGACTTCTAAAGCGTCAAAATTTTATACTTGCTCCGATCTTGATGCAAATGGTGTCAAAATCTTTGTTTTTTGATAAATGATCTTAAACAATGCTAGTAAAGCAATATATAGGATACTTCAAACCCAGATTTCGCATCAAAATAGGTCAATGATCATAAAACCCATTGAACATAGGAATGGACTTTTAAAACCTACATCTTGGTCAAAAGTTGTGCGTGAGTAGGTCGTTTTCAACAGATTTACCACATTCGCCTTGTTATAAACATTGAATTACGTCATCTGTTGACGTAATGAAAAAAGGTTTTTAGCAGGAAGAATTAGCTTTCGTTCGATATTAAAACTTTTCTGATTCGATGAAGGAAAATATCGGTGTTTTGACAAAACCAATCACAGATGCTGTATTTGCCACTAGTCACCAGCTAGAAACTCATATAGCTCTTATGATGCTATGCACTCAACCGTGTAGTGTAAACACAGACTGTGTAGAGACAATGCATTGCTGGACTCTCTGTGCTTGGACAGGTTGTGCATGAAATTATTGATTGGCTCCAAACAAAGGATTTGAACCGGTGTCCTTCACCGTAATCATGACGCAGTGCAGTCCATTCAATCAAATGTTGTCATCAACCTATTTGATCGTAGTGAATTTGTTATGTGTGTGAGACGAACTGTCGCGCCAGATTGCAACCATGCTTTTGTTGAATCCGGGATGTGAGAGTGCATTTGAGTAGTCCGCCATATTTACTGTATAATACGTCATATGCACAACCTCTATAGAGCTGGATACTGTGCATATATGCATTAATAAGAGTATCGGTTTGTAGCCAAACCTTTCGATATTATTGGTTAATTACGCAATATACTCACCTGAGTGACCAATGACGGCCTTTAAATATATAGGCTCAATCCTGTTCAGTCCTACACCCAATCTTATCATGCTGCTGACTAATATTAACCAATTGTTTTCATCTTGTAAATTCAGTTGGGTGCTCTGCTAGGATGGTGTTGTGCTATAGCAACAGGCCTTGGAACAGTATATGGTCTGTACAGAACACCTCAGGGCATTCCCAAACCAAACCTGAAGCAGTATTTTACCAAACTGTGTTTAGAACATTATGGGCCTCGGCTGTGGGATGGGTTGCGTTCTGCTTGTGCAATTGGAAAAGGAGGTAGGTAAACCAGATGAAGGAACATGAGCCTGAATAAGGCAGGAATATGAAAGTGACCTGTGCATGTGCTTACCGCAGTACGACTTTTGGTTCCGGAGGGTTCGGGCAGGGTTATGCCGCTGAGAATTTGAAAGTATTTCACATCATTACCTCCGTTCATCCGTTGATCATACTAGGCTCCATATTCCCAAAACCCATCGTTCAATAGGTGACAGGGCATTTTCAGTTATTGGACCCCGGCTATGGAACATGCTTCCTCTCTCCATCAGAGAAGCTGTTTCCCTCATTGTTTTCAAGAAACATTTAAAAACACATCTTTTTATGTAAATGTAATTTGTAATTATTTCCTTATGTGTTTTTTTGTTTGTTTTTATTCCAGCCTTGGCTGTAGTTTGTAAAGGCGCTTTGACCTTTAATTAGATAATATGCGCGGTATAAATTGTATATGTATGTATGTATGTATGTAAGTGGACCCATTAATGAGCTGTAGCTCAATCAGGAGGGTGAAAGTGCATAGGAACAATGCAGGAACTACGTCACGCTATTGTTCGACTAAGGCTACATCATTTTTAACGCATGCGTGTTCGTCAATACAGCTTTAGTCTCCTCCACCTTCGCAATACGGTACGTGGAGTGTCTCGGCGGAGGAGGATACTAGCTGGTCAGACAATTTAATTCTATCAAGCATATATAATACCTGAACAATCACCGTCATTTGATCGATTTACTACAGAATATATTGTATACTCAAAATATAATTTTAAAATTGTAAACTTGTTAACTTATATATTTGTGTACTAAAGTATAAGGACACGTGAATAAAATCATGTAGAAGACAAAATGGCCGCTAATCCGCCTATTGCCTAGACCTAGGCTACATCTTCCGGTTTGGTTATGTAACCTAGGATGCTTATCCCTTCGTATCGATCCCTGGCTCAATCAGAATGAAACGGAATTTTTCATCATTAGCTATCATTGCTACCAGTAGAGCTCTCAATAAGCCTCCCGTCATTGAGCTGATCTTGGGCAACCACTCTATCAAACCATCTGCCAATGTTAAGAACTTAGGTGTTGTTTTTGATGGAGCTCTAAATATTAGCAATCTTTGTAAAACTCTCATATCAGTAACCTAAAGCGCATACGGCGTTTTCTTGGCCAGGATGCGTGTCATCGTGCTTTCAGAGCACTTGTCTTGTCTCGCATAGATTAATGAACTCTCTCATGTATGGTGGCCGCGAAATGGACCTATAACGTCTCTAAAATAAGGCTGCCAGGCTGATATTTGTATGTGGACGACAGTGGCGCAGATTTCTTTTTGACATTGGGGGGATGGAGTTGGAAATTTTTCTTGAAGTATAGTTTTGGCGACAGAATAAGTTTATGGTACAAATACCCGCGAACGACGCAAAAAGTTTTTCCATATTGAAGCTAAAGTGGTGAAATATGGGTCTTAAGTAGTCCTTCATTTTTCCTTCCATTTAGTACGATAGTCCAAGCCGTCAGGCGTGGGTCCTTCGACATTCGACATATCCTTCCCGGAAAGTCGGGGGAAATCTCAAACTGATTAACCACGCCTACTGACAGCTACTAATAGTATTCAGCCAATCCGATTGACTGAATATCATCAATAGCTGTCAGTAGGTGTGGCTTGCCTACCTGCTACCCTACCAGAACACAAGCTTCTAGATTGGGATTGACAACAGTATTGCGTAACAAAATTGATTATTAATCCTCTTCAGTTGCATGAGTGTTAATGCTATTATAATACCCGGTTTTCTTCTTACCCTCAGTTCACTGATCTGTAGGTTGCACAAAATCAGTTCCTTTTATCATCACTACATTTAATTTTGTCCTGGTTAACCAGGAGGGTGAAAGTGCATAGGAACAATGCCGGAAACTACATCACGCTATTGTTCGACCTAGGCTACATCATTTTTAACGCATGCGTGTTCGTCAATACAGCTTTAGACTCCTCCACCTTCGCAACACGGTACGTGGAGTGACTGGAATCACACTGACGGCGGAGGCTAGGAGAATACTAGCTGGTCAAACAGTTTAATTCTATCAAGCATATAATACCTGAACAATCATCGTCATTTGATCTATTTGCTACAGAATATATTGTATACTCAAAATATAATTTTAAAATAGTAAACCTGTTAACTTATATATTTGTGTACTAAAATATAAGGACACGTGAATAAAATCATGTCGAAGACAAAATGGCCGCTAATCTGCCTATTGTGAGACCTAGGATACATATTTCGAAAGAGGGCAGCAGACTAGGATGCCTATCCCTTTGTCTATTATTCCTGGGTTAACCTCCATTCGTTACTATGTTTGTATAGAGGTTGTAAAATTATTGATTGGCTTCAAACAAAGAACCAGTGTCCTTCACCCACATCCGTCTTTTTCGCATTCGACCTGTGCTAGAAATCTTTCAGGTTTATAAATAGCGCCATGTGCGGTATACTTTGGTAACTTCTAGAGGGTTTCAATTCATACTTATAATTCGCTTATGACGACTGGGAGGAGATGAGATTTCAACCTGGGTTAAACCCTTCTGTTACCGTTGGGGAGTGCAATACGTGATTGATTAAAAATCAATAACTCGCAGCTTGCCGATTGATTGTAGATCACTATTCGCCAGGGAAGTGGTTACATAACTCCCTAGTAACTGGATCACGCACCTTTTGGAATTGATAGTACATACCATAGACTTTGTGTTGCGATCATTTCGATCGTGGTGCAGAACTCAAAAGCGTGATCCAGTTGACATAGTGATAATCGGATTACACGTAACACTTCTCTGGCGAATAAATCGGAGGAGCCTTTTGTAAGCTATTTGACCCCGATCTTATTGTTAGAATACAATAGCTACCTTCTAATTACGTTTCCATATCAGGCCAAAAGGATGTATGCTTTGTGTCAGATGTATGTACTGTACTTCTTTTGTCGTGGTACGAAATTCGAGACCTAAAGTCCCGAAGCTTTATTCTAAAAAGTACAGATAAAACGCATTCTTCTTTTGGATTTTTGAGACAAGAACTATTTTGTGTGCAAGATAACACGGATAGATTTTCTTTTGAGACTTGAAATTCCTTGTAAATCGTCAGTTTTCCTGAGGTTTCTTGTAAGTTTTTGTTTCCATGAAAGTGGTCAAGAAAAAGTTCAAAAATATCACATTTTTGGCCGGCAAATTTAAATTTTATTCAGGCTATCTTGCAGCTTCGACTTTAAAGTAAAGATATATATGGGACATTTCATATTTCCTTGAGGTGTTCTCTGAATGTTTATGTCAGAAAGATCATGGTTCAATACAAAATATTCACCAAAAATAGTAACTTGCCAACTTGATATAATTTATTTTAAAGACGGTCCCTGCATGCATGCATGCATACATGGCAGGTATGGTACAATATAGGGACACACCATTTGATATCAAGGTGGGGGGGGCTGAGTCGTGACAATTTTTAGTAGGCCTACCTCGGTGAAGCAATTTTAGCGCCTCGATGAAGCAAACAGTTTACATTTTGTAGCACCGAAATTTCGCGTAGCACGAAAAACGTTCTTCTTATGTTAAAATGAGTTCATATCAGGAGCGTAGTCAGCTTTCGTGATCAGAGGGGAAAAATAAAGGTTTTGGGGAAAATACAAAATAATCATCAATTTGAACCGGTATTATTAATACGATTTGTACATACACGGGGTTATTTTTAGCGAGAATGTAGGGCCTACATATAAACTGTTAAGTTTTCGAGCCTCCAAAAACCGGGCCAAAATGTTTTTATTGAGACAATGCTTGCGCGCGCTCAAAAATTTGGTATTTTACATTCATTTTGGTGCATGATCGGGGTAATTTTGGTGGGAAACAGGCTGCTTACCCCTTTCTTTTCCTATGTCTTCCCGAATTCTTTCATTTTTTGTATGATGCGGGCACTCTTTTCAGGGAGCACTCTGCCCCCGCTGGTTAGCGACGGTACGCTTCTGGTTCAAATGGTGAGTTTTAGCATGTTTGTTCAAAGGAGATCCATGTCTTGTGATTATTTTCTTCAAAATATAGGTTCATGTGAGGATATCTCACCAAAACCATACTCTGATCCATCCACTGACCCCACATATGGCTCCCATCATCACGTGGCATAGATTTCTTTTTGACTTTGGGGTGGACTCTGGGGAAAATCTTTGAAGTGGAGTGAATCAAGTGTATTCACTCACAGAATAACCTTTCACAAACAAATGCGAACAAAATACTTGCCAGTTTGAAGCTAAAATAAAATTAATATACCTGATGAAAACTGGAGCATCCTTGCCACCAAATTTTTTTTCAGGTCCGAGGTGGTGCAATATTTTTTTTTTTTTGGGGGGGCTCTGAGGTGAAGCATTTTTTTTTATCAGATGGCGTGACAATTTCTTTTCCAAAAAACTACCAAGCCCCCCCACCTTGATATCTAATGGTGCGTCCCTTATAGGTTTATACATATAGACGAATCTAAATTCACGCATTCCTACACCTGACTAGCAGCCTTTAGTTGGGTAGCCGTCGGCTACAATGCACTCAAAATGTGAAATGATTCGGCCTTGGCGGAAATTTTAAACTGCATTCCATCACCCGTTTTACACCTTTCATAATAATCGGATTAACTACACGCGGTATCTATGCTTTGATGTACTTCTCGTCCTTGCATCTTCTCTAGGTGTTAGGCGGCTTTTGTTTGCACAATTGGACGCTCAAACCACTAGGTTGGTGCTAGCGGCTACCCAAAGATGTCCGACCAAATCCTGACCATGACTTGGCTACTTGGATTCGTCTATACAATACAGTGTAGTATTTTGTTTATTCGACATCGAAGTGATTACATAACTTGGGTCACGGCCGGTCGTTGCATCAATCAAATAAGTTTAGTCAGACTGATTCGGGGGACACTCCCACTTTGGAGGTGACGCGTAGGCCTACTAGTATGTAGGGCTGTTAAGACCCCCTTTTCAGCGTCGCTGTCACCCACAGACCCTATATTTTTACGAGCACATGCTCTGTCACCCGAAGACACCCTATTGTTCCATTCGATCTGTCACCAAAGAGTGCCGCACCAGGATGAGGTGCAGGGAGGGGTGATGTGATGCAATACTTATCCCAGGGTGTTGAATTATAGGGGGAAGCTTTTTTGGCGGGACAAGGGGGGGCCAATATTGGCACAGGTATAGGTATTTGCACCGTTTCGATATTGCGAATGTGATGTAGAAACATGTCAGGATAGGCCTAAATTCAAATGGTAGGCCTATAAAGGGAATATTTTTGGCATGTCAAAATATTTTGATGTATAGGCCTAGCCATGATAATCTTTACCTATTAAAACCAAAAAGAAACTGTCTTTGGGTCACTATGTTTGAAAAAAATCGTTTTGATTAACAAAAGTTGTAGCTTCGGAAATACTAAAAAAATGCCATTTTGCCGAATTTAATAAAAGTAAATGAGATATTTCAATTTTTCTCTTGAAAACATTAGTCAAGTTACATAAAGTAGTGCAAAATATGGGATTAGTGATAATCGGATTACACGTAACACTTCTCTGGCGAATAAATCGGAGGAGCCTTTTGTAAGCTATTTGACCCCGATCTTATTGTTAGAATACAATAGCTACCTTCTAATTACGTTTCCATATCAGGCCAAAAGGATGTATGCTTTGTGTCAGATGTATGTACTGTACTTCTTTTGTCGTGGTACGAAATTCGAGACCTAAAGTCCCGAAGCTTTATTCTAAAAAGTACAGATAAAACGCATTCTTCTTTTGGATTTTTGAGACAAGAACTATTTTGTGTGCAAGATAACACGGATAGATTTTCTTTTGAGACTTGAAATTCCTTGTAAATCGTCAGTTTTCCTGAGGTTTCTTGTAAGTTTTTGTTTCCATGAAAGTGGTCAAGAAAAAGTTCAAAATATCACATTTTTGGCCGGCAAATTTAAATTTTATTCAGGCTATCTTGCAGCTTCGACTTTAAAGTAAAGATATATATGGGACATTTCATATTTCCTTGAGGTGTTCTCTGAATGTTTATGTCAGAAAGATCATGGTTCAATACAAAATATTCACCAAAAATAGTAACTTGCCAACTTGATATAATTTATTTTAAAGACGGTCCCTGCATGCATGCATACATGGCAGGTATGGTACAATATAGGGACACACCATTTGATATCAAGGTGGGGGGGCTGAGTCGTGACAATTTTTAGTAGGCCTACCTCGGTGAAGCAATTTTAGCGCCTCGATGAAGCAAACAGTTTACATTTTGTAGCACCGAAATTTCGCGTAGCACGAAAAACGTTCTTCTTATGTTAAAATGAGTTCATATCAGGAGCGTAGTCAGCTTTCGTGATCAGAGGGGAAAAATAAAGGTTTTGGGGGAAAATACAAAAATAATCATCAATTTGAACCGGTATTATTAATACGATTTGTACATACACTGGGTTTTTTTTAGCGAGACTGTAGGGCCTACATATAAACTGTTAAGTTTTCGAGCCTCCAAAAACCGGGCCAAAATGTTTTTATTGAGACAATGCTCGCGCGCGCTCAAAAATTTGGTATTTTACATTCATTTTGGTGCATGATCGGGATAATTTTGGTGGGAAACAGGCTGCTTACCCCTTTCTTTTCCTATGCCTTCCCGAATTCTTTCATTTTTTGTATGATGCGGGCACTCTTTTCAGGGAGCACTCTGCCCCCGCTGGTTAGCGACAGTACGCTTCTGGTTCAAATGGTGAGTTTTAGCATGTTTGTTCAAAGGAGATCCATGTCTTGTGATTATTTTCTTCAAAATATAGGTTCATGTGAGGATATCTCACCAAAACCATACTCTGATCCATCCACTGACCCCACATATGGCTCCCATCATCACGTGGCATAGATTTCTTTTTGACTTTGGGGTGGACTCTGGGGAAAATCTTTGAAGTGGAGTGAATCAAGTGTATTCACTCACAGAATAACCTTTCACAAACAAATGCGAACAAAATACTTGCCAGTTTGAAGCTAAAATAAAATTAATATACCTGATGAAAACTGGAGCATCCTTGCCACCAAATTTTTTTTCAGGTCCGAGGTGGTGCAATATTTTGGGGGGGCTCTGAGGTGAAGCATTTTTTTTTATCAGATGGCGTGACAATTTCTTTTCCAAAAACTACCAAGCCCCCCACCTTGATATCTAATGGTGCGTCCCTTATAGGTTTATACATATAGACGAATCTAAATTCACGCATTCCTACACCTGACTAGCAGCCTTTAGTTGGGTAGCCGTCGCACAGTGGGCCAGAATCGCCTCAAAGTGTGCCAAAATTATAAACGGACAATCAAACGTTTACAAACACGGTAAAATGAATATATTAGGGGTTTTTGAGGCTGCAGAATTCAATGGAGGCATTTTTAAAAATGTATGACGTCATCAAAATGCTGAACGGTGATTGGTCGATTATTTTTACAACAGTATTTCAAATGATATATGTTAAAATTTTAATTGAAAAAGCAAAATAGGGGTTCCAAGGGGTGCCAAATTCAATGATGACATTTTGGAAAGCGTATGACGTCATTAATATGCTGAAATGTGATTGGTCAATTATTCCTCCCACAGTTATTCAAATGGCTGTGTAAGAATTATTATAAAAACTTCCAAATCAGGGGTTTTAAGGACTCCGGAATCCAATAGAGCCATTTTCCAAGGCATATGACGTCATTAAAATACCGAGCCGTGATTGGCTAATTACTCTTACAACAGTAATTCAAATGTCCGATTGGAAAAGTGTTATCAAATAGCATATTCAAAGGTTACACGGGCTGCAAAATTCACTGACGGCATTTTCTAGTACGTATGACATCAATAAAATGCTGACATTTTAATTGTTTAATATAAGGAAACAAACAACCAGCCAAACTAAATGAATGTTGGAGGGTTGATTTCTCTTCCAAAATTTGTATGCCATTCTTCCTGCCGGACTTCAAAACGTCGCCATTGTCTTTAAACGTAATTTTGGCCCTAATTTGCAGCCCATCAATATACCAATTTCCTTGAAAATGCAACCAATTTCAGTACCCAAATTGGGTGCTTTTACCAATATGTTTCTCAAAATACACAATGATACTGGGCGCTTTCGTCTGTGGTAAAAACCCATCCAGCTTTAGCAAAATTGGCGAAAAGGCACCCCAAAAGGCAAGCACATTAATACGGTACGTCAATGGGAGACCCCCACCCCAGATATTACAACTTATTAACCCTCAACACCATCACAAACGACACTAAAATGATGTAGGCTAATATGATTCAATTTGTAATTATAAACAAATGATACAGTTAGGGCATGTAATTTTGTCGTTCGCTATACATGTATATGCCCAATACTGAAATGTGATTTAGATTTTTTTTAAAGTAGACGTTATACCAAATCTAGATGTTTAAAACGTTTAAAATTGGCAGACCATGTGGTTTTTGTGTCTTGAATTTCTTTCATAAATTCTATAATTTATATGAATGTTCAAAGCAGAATAAAAATGTGCATGTAATATATATATGAATGTACGTCTCAATCAAAAGGCTAATGAGGTCAGAATAGGCCTACTCTAATTCCCTGGTATTCATAATTTAAAAAAGAAACGACCACAACTTTATCACATGTCCTTAATAACAGCACAAAGCTCAGGGTTCATGAAACTGTGATATCGAGCTACTTTCATCAAATTGTTTTATGATATGAGTTTTCACATTGAATGTATAGGCCTATTTAAATGTTATCTGGAAGTTCAATTCTATGGTTAATGCGTAAAGCATACATATACATGGTATGATGGAGAATGTTCTTGATAATGATGATATTATTTTGCTTCAATTATCTTGATCAATGATCTTAGGGCATAGTTGTAGTTAAACCGCAAATTCCCCAGGGTATGTACGCAATATGAGGGCGCTATGCACATGACACGATAAACCCGTACGCTATCCATCAAAATCAGCTGAAAAGTGAGAAAATAGGGTACATTGGATGGACCCTGGAATGCAGGCTGGCAAATATTTGCAAACAAAATTGCCATCAACATAGTTCTAAGACTTGTCTGCAAATGATAAAATTAATCTTTGTACAGGAATCGACAGGAATCCAAACTAAATTTCTATTTTTTCCCAAAAATGCTCATTTTTACCGTATTTCACCAAATTAGCCGCCTCATTACTCCTGATTAATACAACTATTTATATTTTGACTTTAATTATCTGGCTTGAATACTATTAGGTATGACATATGCACAATGGCAGGACAACGGTCTCTCATTTACTAACGTTACGTTAGTTGTTTTCAAAATTCACACTTGTACCATTTTAAGAGAAAATATTACACTTTTGGGTCAAATTCATGACTGAACGACACTTATGGAATCCTTCGAAACATAAATTATGGGCCAAACAATATACTTCAGAATGTTTTCTTTCTTAAACGACTGAAAAAAATTAGAAATTCCACTTTCACCTATTTTGAATTTTGGCACACTTTGATTCCGCCCTGGCCCACTGTGCGTCGGCTACAATGCACTCAAAATGTGAAATGATTCGGCCTTGGCGGAAATTTTAAACTGCATTCCATCACCCGTTTTACACCTTTCATAATAATCGGATTAACTACACGCGGTATCTATGCTTTGATGTACTTCTCGTCCTTGCATCTTCTCTAGGTGTTAGGCCGCTTTTGTTTGCACAATTGGACGCTCAAACCACTAGGTTGGTGCTAGCGGCTACCCAAAGATGTCCGACCAAATCCTGACCATGACTTGGCTACTTGGATTCGTCTATACAATACAGTGTAGTATTTTGTTTATTCGACATCGAAGTGATTACATAACTTGGGTCACGGCCGGTCGTTGCATCAATCAAATAAGTTTAGTCAGACTGATTCGGGGGGACACTCCCACTTTGGAGGTGACGCGTAGGCCTACTAGTATGTAGGGCTGTTAAGACCCCCCTTTTCAGCGTCGCTGTCACCCACAGACCCTATATTTTTACGAGCACATGCTCTGTCACCCGAAGACACCCTATTGTTCCATTCGATCTGTCACCAAAGAGTGCCGCACCAGGATGAGGTGCAGGGAGGGGTGATGTGATGCAATACTTATCCCAGGGTGTTGAATTATAGGGGAAGCTTTTTGGCGGGACAAGGGGGGGCCAATATTGGCACAGGTATAGGTATTTGCACCGTTTCGATATTGCGAATGTGATGTAGAAACATGTCAGGATAGGCCTAAATTCAAATGGTAGGCCTATAAAGGGAATATTTTTGGCATGTCAAAATATTTTGATGTATAGGCCTAGCCATGATAATCTTTACCTATTAAAACCAAAAAGAAACTGTCTTTGGGTCACTATGTTTGAAAAAAATCGTTTTGATTAACAAAAGTTGTAGCTTCGGAAATACTAAAAAAATGCCATTTTGCCGAATTTAATAAAAGTAAATGAGATATTTCAATTTTTCTCTTGAAAACATTAGTCAAGTTACATAAAGTAGTGCAAAATATGGGTTCGAATTTGATTGCAAAGATGGTTTCTAGAAAAGGGGTAAATTTATTTTGTTGCAAAAGCCCTTACATCCACAAAAGGCACGATATAAACGAAATAATAACATAAATAGGAAGGCTTGAAAATTGTACCAAACCTATTCTTTTAGTTTCTATTTATCAACACTTTATTCAAAACCAAAATGAATCAAATCGAACTAGTAATAATTGAACAATTTTTGAAAAAGCTGTTTTTCTCAAAAGTCAAAAAGTAGATGTATAAAGGGCTTTTGCAACAAAACTCTTTATATATTAATATCATCTGTATTATTAATATTAGAAAGATTGACTATTTTGTTATTTTGTTGTTGATATATTATAAGTACTGAATTTACTAGTATTACTATCACCAAGTCAATAGTAGGCCTATATTGTTATAATTCAATGTTAATTAAAATGTCAGCAGTAGCCTAGGCACATCAACAATATTTGGTGGGTATGTTCCCCCGGAATGTTTAGGTGGTGGTTCTTTGGGAGATGCGGGCGTACCAGTAAAAGGGGGTCTTTTGGAGCTGCGAACAAGTAAAATATGGGGACTTTTGGAGCTGCGAACAGTCAAAATCAAGGGTCTTTCTTGGCTTTTTGCTTGAAAATCCCAGAAATATGAGGAATGAACAATTTTGGGGTCTTTTAGAGCTAAATATTTATTTATCAAAATCAAGGGTCTTTCGGAGTTCTATTTTGGTCAAATATAGGGGTCTTTCGAGCTGCGAAATCCAAAAGGGGGTCTTTCCGGGGAGCATACCCGTATGGTCATTTGTGTTAAGTGCCCTTCCCCCCGTGAGTATAATGCATTTGCCACTTCCGAATTTTTTTTACTGATAAGCATAGGAACCGCATAGTCAGAGGCAAGGTTCATTATTGATTGGAGATTCAGTAGGCTATAAAGAGACAAGTGCGGTAATAGCATTTCAAGTGTATGCGCTTAATTTCGTAATCAATAAGAGCTAATGAACAAAATCATTTCTGACAGAACTGCTAGCGCAGTAGTACACCACATTTCGCCATAATATATTCTAGAAACGCTTGCTGTTAGAATAAGAAAAATTTTAATTGTAATTATTGCACAGGTCACGGCGACCCTGTGACCTTTCCGGAAAAAGCCGAGTGGCAGGTTTTTCAAATAAATATTTTCTGTGTAAAAACTGTACCATCAGATAGGTAATGGAATATATGAATATTAACTGTACATCTATCGCAACAATTTTTTATAACAACTTGCGTCACAATTGATCTAGTATAGAAGGTAGATAATTTATTTCAATCTTATATACGCCATTTTTTTTTAGGAATTAAGTGAAAATTAATTCTGTAAAAACTGTATTTTTTTTTGTAATTTTCACATTAGACCCGACAAAAGATTACCGTTTTGTTGTTATGATAATCTAATCTTTTGATTTTGTAAATAAAATTAGGGGTCTAATGTGGATTTAGGATGCAAACTGGAACAATCCAATGCCTTGTCAAAATCATTTGCTTCAAAATGGAGTTCGGATGCACTTCGTAATACAACTTCCGCCACTGCGGGAAACCACATGCACAGCAGAGCACATGGCCGATATCAAAATCGATTTTATGTATTGTGTATGTAGGCCTATTCATAGGACCCTCGTATTAATTGTCTCTATGCGCTTGAGAATTCAACAATATAAATAATGGTAGCTTTATTATAATACACATTAATGTTTTAAGCAGATAAAATTCCAAAATATGATGCAGTAATGAAGTTGCGATTTATTAATATTATATGTATAAATTTTCACGATGACACTATCAAGTTCTTCGTGGTCGAGCGGTCTAAGGCGCTGGACGTATATGGTATACGTGATACTAGCCAAAGCGGTGAGCCGTGAGTTCGAACCCCGCCTCTGCCAAACTTTAAAAGAATTAAAATTAAAGTTTTACTTTTTAAAAATTTCATATTGGGGAAATGTGACTGGGAGAATTTATGTATGGCGTGGAGTGGTGTGGCGCAGTAGTGTAAGCGCTCGACTGTGAAACCGGAGGTTGTGGGTTCGAACCCCGTCAGAATTTTAATTCAGATAATTTTCTTTTTCTTTCGTGAAGAAGAAATAATAATTGAATCCGTCTTATAAAATTTAACATAGTATAGTAGAATCATGTAGGCCTATGTGTTATCAGATAAGATCTTCTGTAGATTACCATATCAAAAGAATTTCGAAGTTTTGTCAAGCAAGTTTCTAAGTGTGCCCCTAATCGTTGTTTGTATAGAATTGAGGTGATAGCTTTGTTTGATAATAACCAATGACAGAGCCGCTACGATTTTAAATTAAAAACAGGTCACTGCTTGAGGCGCTGCATTTAAGACGCAGCCTAAAAAGTTTATTACGGGACAAAATAGACGTGCACCGTAATCATGGTGCAGTACAGTCCATTCAAAAGTGCATTTGTTATGTGTGTGAGACGAACTGTCGCGGTAGATTGCAATCATGCTTTTGTTGAATGGGTTTGAGTAGTCCGCCATATTTGCAGTATGATAAATCATATGCACAAGCTTTATTTATTATGAAGTAGGCCGGCCTATTCGTGTAACATGTTTAAGAAAAATATAGAATTGGAGGACAAACGCTTCATAAAAACTTGGGGTTTAACTCATTTATTGTTTGAAAATATATTAATATTAAATGTTCTTTCTTTCTTTCTTTCTTTCTTTCTTTTTCAAATATATATAGGCCTATGAAGAATATTGTTTTTCAGCCAATAAAATAACTACAATTCATTCACAAATAGGCCTATTATAATATATGTAGGTCATCTACATATTAAGAGATTAAGAATAAGGGGCATTATGTTGGCAAGGCTATAAAGATCGATGACGTCCTATAAACGAAACTAGTTTCGTTTAGGGGGGAGGGGGTAAAAATACTCGATTACGTTTGTACAAAAACATCGGTCTGAAGAATGTGTCATTATTATTATTATATCAAAATTTTCAACATTTCACTATTACGTTTCTGGCAGGGAGGGAGGGGGTCGGCCGAGAAACGAAACTAGTTACGTTTATAGGACGTCATCGATCTTTTGGTTTGTTCCCTAAAACTACCTAGGGATGAAATTAAAACTCACCCGACGGTTGACCGTATAGAACAATCCACCAAAAAAACGTTGACAACGTAAAGAAAGCAGCAAGTTTAAAAAGCCCCCACCTCGGCTCACTTTTTGAAACTTGGGGTCCCATTTGTAAAAGATACGGATTTAAACTTTGTCATAATTATCAACTTGAAACACAAAGTGTTATGTATCTTTAATGTGCCGATGCGATATAAGTTGTTAGCATTCTGGAACGATCATAAAGGTTATTATGTTGTTCTTGGCCAATATCCTATATAATTATGTTTTGTTTTATAATATTAAGTTCATGATCAATTGAATGATCGATTGAATTAAACGAATAACAAATAGGCATGTTAATGACAATGATGCTATTTTAAAAACACCGATTTGCTGATTATATTCAAAATGGGACCAAGTTTCAAAAAGTGAGCCGAGGTGGGGGCTTTTTAAACTTGCTGCTTTCTTTACGTTGTCAACGTTTTTTTGGTGGATTTCCTTTCTTTTTATGAATGTAGCCAAGCAGCTCCAAGCTTGGAAAGTCATCGGGTTACGAAGTACTCCATAAAACGAATAAAACGAAAAATAGATGTTTGAAATTATGTTATCCTTGATTTACGACAGTAAATAATTTAACAAAACTTTATCAGCCGTTTATTTTTAAAACTCGCTGTTCACAGCTACCGCGTGACTGCAATGTTAATAGGGATACATAATATGATCAATATACATTTTAATATACTTTAATTATTCAAAGGCAACTAAGAAAATGTAAATATGAACAACACATACCTAATGTTGACGATGCCAGCGAGACACAGAGTCAGACCGATTTACTGAGAAATACGCGTATAATTATGTAACAAGGCTTATACTACGGAAGCGTCCAAGTGCCAGGACTTAGTGAGATAATCATGTTTTAATGATTGTGGTTTTTGTAGTACTGTGGAGCAATCTAGTTGGATATCCAAATTTCGCGGTTGATAGTTCTTTGTAGCCCTGCGGGGCAATTTAGTTGAATTTCCCTATTAAGCGGCAGTTGTTGGCGGTCTTTCGCGGTTTGTGATTTTAATTTCCCTCATTCTTCATGCCTTACCCTCTATCTGGGGTGATAGTTTAAGCTTGTTGGATAACTATACTTCGCGGTGTGTGGTTCTTTGTAGCCCTGCGGGGCAATATAGTTGGATATCCAAATTTCGCGGTTGATAGTTATTTAGATTTAGATCTAGTTGGATTTCCCTATTAAGCGGCGGTTGTTGGCGATCTTTCGCGGTTTGGGGTTTTAATTTCCCTCATTCTTCGTGCCCTACCCTCTATCAATACAATACAATACAATACAAAGAGCATTTGCGCCATTTCCATAAGGCTCAGAGCGCTTACAAGATACCTTAAGGTTATTAATTATTTTAAACTGTTGTGATTTGGTAGTTCACGGCATCTTGCTTTTGTCAACGTTTTTTTGGTGGATTTCCTTTCTTTTTATGAATGTAGCCAAGCAGCTCCAAGCTTGGAAAGTCATCGGGATACGAAGTACTCCATAAAACGAATAAAACGAATTTAGAACCATTTGAATAGATTGAATAAGTTAAGCTAAGTACACTGAGCAAAATAGTTTTTGTTTGAAGGAAATCGGACATACGATTGTCAAGATATACATGTTTTTAGTTTCTTTGTATTCTATTGTTTTTGCCAATATATTGATGAAGTTAATGAGGAAAATTGGCAAAATGTGCTCATGAATATTCATGTGTGCCAATATTATACCAATATCTTATGAATAAACATTCATACTAATTTTATTTCATATGATTTTGACATGAAACTTTGCCAATGTGTTTCTATGGCCTAAAAGATTTAAATGTGATTTTCCCGCCCATCTAATTTGCATATTCGCATAATTTATTAGCATTATACAAAAGGCTAATTAATTGTGTAAATATGCAAATTAGATGAGCGGGAAAATCACATGTTAAAGGTTTAGGTCATAGAGACACATTAAAAGTTTCAGGTCAAAATTTTAAAGGTAAAAGTAGTATGAAGGTTTATTCATAAAATATTGGGAAAATATTGGCACAAATTAATATTAATGAGCACATTTTGCCAATTTTCCTCATTAACTTCATCAATATATTGGCAAAAACAATAGAATACAAAGAATCTTTCAACAGCAATATCTCAAAAACCGTTTGTCCGATTTGGCTCAAATTTTAGAATTAAGATTATTTTGCATATCTCTTTTCGTACCCCCTTAATACTACAAGATACCTTAATACTACAACTTAAAACTACATTTTGAAGGTGCATCTTAAAAACAATACAAATTACAATATCATTAAGAACATGTTATGGGAACAAATAAGTTTTAGGCGCTTTTTTGAATATATTTGTTGATGACGATTGTCTAATATAGACAGGTAGCTTATTCCACTCTTTTGATGCAAAAACTGTAAAAGTTCTATCACCAGCTAAGACTCTAGTCATGGGATAGTCAAGACGAAGATAATCATCGCAAGATCGGAGTTGTCTCTTTGGAACATACAATGATAAGCAATTTGACAAATATGTTGGTCCTTGGTTGTGAAGACATTTATATTCAAGCAAAAGTAATTTGAAAATGATCCTTTGGCGTATTGGCAGCCAATGAAGTGTTTTCGGTCAACTTCAAATACAAGACGTGCTGCCCAGTTTTGAAGACGTTGTAGACGAATAATATGAGTAGATGGTGATGAGGAGAGAAGGCCATTACAATAGTCAAGACGAGAAAGTATCAATGAACGTATGGCATGATGACATGTAGGTTGGTCTATATATTTCCTAATTCTAGCGATGTTTCGAAGATGAAAAATAATAGATTTGCTAACATTTGTAATAATTATGAGAAAACATAGTCATGTGAGTATCGAAAAAAGCACCCAGATTCCTAATGGTCTTTGCAGATTCGATGCGTTCATTTCCAATAGATAAAGTTATATTAGGTGGCAAATATTTGTTATAATAATATGGTGATGCAGCTATAAAGAATTCTGTTTTACTATCATTTAACGACAGTTTGTTTACAGTCATCCAATTCTTTATATCCAATACACAATTTTGAAGTCGAATTATTGCACTGTCAAGATCGCCCGGCATTTTGGGATCAAATGATAAATATAATTGTGTATCATCGGGGGGGTTAATTTATAGTTTAAGCTTGTTTGATAACTATACTTCGCGGTGTGTGGCCTTTGAAGCCCTGCGGGGCATTCTAGCTGCATGTCTCTATTGAGCGGCGGTTGTTGTTGGTCTTTCGCAGTTTGTGGTTTTAATTTGTTGGATATTCAAATTTCGCGGTTTGTGGTTCTTTGTAGCCCTGTGGGACAATCTAGTTGGATATCCCTAGTGAGCGGCGGTTTTTGGCGTTCTTTCGCGGTTTGTGGTTCTAATTTCTCTAATTTATCAGGCCGTGGCCTCTATCGGTGGCTAATTTGTCTTTTAAACTGGTTGGATATCCATATTTCGCGGTTTGTGGTTCTTTGTAGCCCTGCGGGGCAATCTAGTTTGACATCCCTATTGAGCGGCGGTTGTTGGCGGTCTTTCGCGATTTGTGGTTTTTAATTTCCCTCATTCTTCAAGCGCAATCTTTAGGAGGGGGGGGGTGGTAATTTATAGCTAAAGCTTGTTGGATAACCATACTTCTTTGTGGCCCCGCGGGGCAATTTAGGTGGATATCCAAAATTCGCGGTTTGTGGTTCTTTGGAACCTTGTGGGACAATCTAGTTTGACATTCCTATTGAGCGGCGGTTGTTGGCGGTCTTTCGTGGTTTGTGGTTTTAATTTCCCTCATTCTTCCCGCGTTCATTTCCAATAGATAAAGTTATATTAGGTGGCAAATATTTGTTATAATAATATGGTGATGCAGCTATAAAGAATTCTGTTTTACTATCATTTAACGACAGTTTGTTTGCAGTCATCCAATTCTTTATATCCAATACACAATTTTGAAGTCGAATTATTGCACTGTCAAGATCGCCCGGCATTTTGGGATCAAATGATACATATAATTGTGTATCATCGGGGGGGGGGTTAATTTATAGTTTAAGCTTGTTTGATAACTATACTTCGCGGTGTGTGGCCTTTGAAGCCCTGCGGGGCATTCTAGCTGCATGTCTCTATTGAGCGGCGGTTGTTGTTGGTCTTTCGCAGTTTGTGGTTTTAATTTGTTGGATATTCAAATTTCGCGGTTTGTGGTTCTTTGTAGCCCTGTGGGACAATCTAGTTGGATATCCCTAGTGAGCGGCGGTTTTTGGCGTTCTTTCGCGGTTTGTGGTTCTAATTTCTCTAATTTATCAGGCCGTGGCCTCTATCGGTGGCTAATTTGTCTTTTAAACTGGTTGGATATCCATATTTCGCGGTTTGTGGTTCTTTGTAGCCCTGCGGGGCAATCTAGTTTGACATCCCTATTGAGCGGCGGTTGTTGGCGGTCTTTCGCGATTTGTGGTTTTTAATTTCCCTCATTCTTCAAGCGCAATCTTTAGGAGGGGGGGGGTGGTAATTTATAGCTAAAGCTTGTTGGATAACCATACTTCTTTGTGGCCCCGCGGGGCAATTTAGGTGGATATCCAAAATTCGCGGTTTGTGGTTCTTTGGAACCTTGTGGGACAATCTAGTTTGACATTCCTATTGAGCGGCGGTTGTTGGCGGTCTTTCGTGGTTTGTGGTTTTAATTTCCCTCATTCTTCAAGCCCTGCTCTCTATCGAGGGTTAATTAAATAGCTTAAGCTTGTTGGCTATCCAAATTTTGCGGCTTGTGGTTCTTTGCAGCCCTGTGGAAAATCTTGTTGCACATTCCTATAGGCTGTGCCAAGTTGTTCAGTGTGTCTGTGGTGGGGACAGTCCTTCCTTTCAATAGGCCTTTGGGTATTTTTGCCGCTTCGCTAATTGTCTTTACGTATGACTTTAATGGCCTTCCATATTTGGTTGTCTCTTTTTGGATACGTTTTTGTCCCTGCTGGCCTTCCATATTAGTGGAACAATTTTTCACACCATAGAGTGTATGCAATAAACCAACCGGAACGGTATAACAATTGAAATGACAGTCATGTTGGAATACAGTTCTACGATAGCTGAAGATGACAGAGAGACAGGTCTCTAGATCGATTCAACAACCATTCATACATATTACATGTTTTATTGTCCTATTATCATGCGAATCGCCCCGTGGTAGGACAGAACTTTATTTAAATGAGAAAAATATTGGTATAAACCTGATCTAGTTTCTTGTGTTATTCAGATTGTTGTGTTGTTCAGATTTAAATAAATAAAGAAAGTAATAAAGAGATTTCTTTCATTATTTGTTCTGCTAGCGGCTGCACTATTCGCTGTCGTAGTGCACGTTAGTAACCATTGGTTACTGCTCCAAGCCTGGGCTCATAAACCTGTTCCGAATTTTGATATGCCATAGGCTTTGTGTTGTGATCATTTCGATCAGTGGTTCGTAACAAAGAAAGAGTGATCCAGTTGTCCTAGCAACGGTCATATTGTAACGTGCACTACGACAGCGAATACATTGGTTTTTTTTAAATAGACCCTTTTAATATAATAAATAATAAACCTGAGAATCAAACATCTTGTTTTGATAAAAAAAAATAATATCACAATAGCACTGGATGATTAAAATTGTGTTATCCTTGATTAATGACAATAAAATTATTGTTTAATAAAATATTCAAAAAATCAGTTGGTCATCGGATTTCGAACTCGGATCCCCGGATCCGGAGTCGAACGCTGAAACCATTGAGCCACGGGACTGTAAATTGCTGTGTCGAAGTACAGTATTTATTATATGAATGGGTGCATCGTCCGGAAAGAACAAAAGAATTGTGAAAAACTTGATTTTTTGGTGAATGGGGCTCAGAATTTGTATGTAGGGTATCTCAGAAAATGCTAGGGTATAATTGGAAGTAAATCTGAAAAAGTAGTTTGTAGGTGATTGCCCGCTAGTGCTGTAGCCTTGTCCAAAAATTCTGGATCAGCATTATTTTCCACTAATTTTCGCTATGAAATACCGCGTGAAATGAAGCAAAAATATTTGTTTATTATCAAACAATGGTTGACTGTAGGATTGGTGTCCCTTTTTGAATTAATGAGTTGTCAAGATATTACATTTGGGACTCTAAATAACATTAAACATGGTTTTAGATACACTTTGTACCCAGCGAAAATATCATAGAACAATAAAAGTTAAGTGTTTTAATGTTAGGTGTAAATATAGTCTCGCGGGAGCATCTGTTTATTAGTCTTCTTTAACCGCGTGACTCTAATAGAAACCCGACGGAACCGGCAACGGTCAACCGCCGGCCGAGTTTTTATTTCATCCCCTAGCTAGCTCTAAAGGACCCAATGGCCCGTATAATGTTGGCTGGTACCAAGTTTCACATCACTGTTTATCAACAAAGGCGAGGGACTCGTCTATCGATATGCTCGAACGAGCCGCTACACTGTTCAATGGCTTTCCTGTACTATATGAAATGTGGCGGGCGATTTAAAATGCACGTGCCCTTAGCAGACTACGATGCGTACGCACACTGCAGGGCAAAGAACAATTGAAATGGCCATAATGCGCGCGCATACTGCCGGGCAATGACGTCAGATACCAAGTGGTCTATACGTAGCTATACACTGATATCACCAAGCATTTTTTTTTATCTTCATGTATTTTTATTTAATTACATGGTACATGCATGCATAAGCTCCAAATGTCAAATATTATGAGCCAAACGGCTCTTTGTTCTAACATTTGGGACCCTGTGCCCCAGGGCCCCAAATGTTAAAATGTATTTGGTTTGACCAAAGGGCCAAACTGAAAAATAAAAAGTAGTTGCATTGTGTTCACAAGTTGATTCTCTGTTATAGTAGATAAATAAAGGAATAAATCAAAAGGTCGGCGACGTATTAATTTGCTTTCGTTTGGAGGCTGGTCCCTCCGTCCGTAAATGTGAAATATTGAGAATTCCAGACCGAAAGATCAATTTTGACAGATATTTTATAAAATGGAAAAAATCGATTATATGACGTCATCGAACTTTTGGTTTGTTCCCTAAATAATAGCTTATATCGAGAAATTATGATTTCTTTTATTTTTGCTTGCTTACTTTTTTGTTTAGAGATTTTTAGATCAAAGACTAATCATATCAGAACCAGACTATTAAAATTGCTCGAGTTGTCATTCCATTGATAATTAATCAGTCAATGAATGAATTATCATACATATGAATTATAAACGAATGCAATTTGTAATTGAATTAACGAATGAATGATTGATAGATTGGTTAATTGAGAGACTGATTTAATTTGAGATTTATGAATTTATGAGCGATCAGTGACTATTTGGCTGACTGATTGAGATTGCCAGATCTAAGACCATGAAGTATACCAATTGAGAGACTGATTATAAGTTCAGTGGTTGCTTGACTCGGTTACTTAATTGTTTGATATTTTAACACCAAGATATACGGTACATTAATTGCGAGACTACTAAATTTGTTAATAATTGATCGATTGATCAAACGAATTGATTGATGATTGATGAGTAGTTTATTGATTGACTGACTATTAATTCATCGATATATCAATCTAATCAAAGTTATTGTGATTATAAAAAGTGTGATTGATTGATTGGGTGACCAAAGCACTTAATTGATTAATCAATCAATTCATTAAATGATTCTGATTGTTTTCTTGATTGTTTGTTGAATGCTTATTGGGCGGATGTTGGTTGAATGAACCAACGATTGAGTGATTAATCAAAGAATCCCTTGAACTTGAAAAACAGTTTGCATCCATTTTTCGAAAATCGGAGCAACTTTAATTTTTAACCCCTATAGCATTCAAATTGACCTTGGACTTGTCGAGCGTCATAACTTGCTAACTATGTCCTACGTGCAAATAAATTATGTTACATTTTTCCACCATGGTGGGATAATTCTGAATTGACACTTAATTTGGGTGTATTTTGTCTTGGGTCCAATCTCTATCATGGAAAGTTTGCTATATCTTTCTAAATATATGATTGTTTGTTCTAGATTTGGGTTTTAGCGTTTCATATTTGAAAGAACTAATGTTTAATTGCAACATTTCGAAACCACAAACCAAAACTGGGTGCTATGATGTACAAGATTGGGCTACGAGTATGCATTTTACCAAATTAACAATTGGTAATTGCTTCATTTTGCATATATGACTTTCTTTATTATACTCTAAATCGGATTTTATTATACATGTTATAAGGAAGTTGTTTACGTGCATATATAGGCTCCTTCACAGCCGGTTTCTGTCGTGTATGTTTGCGAGTGAGCCACAAGCAGACTGGGTTGCCAGGGACTACAGGACAAAATACCTGTTTTTGACTATAACTATAGCAAGGTCAGCTATACTGATAATGGTTAATTGGAAATCTGAAAATAAACACTTATTTTGTAAACAGATGATACTCAGGTGATTATTTATGGATGGAAACTTAGGAAATTGCTGTTAATGGAATAATTGATATATTAAACACACATTTTGTTTTGTCTACGATAAAAATCCATTCACAATTAAGGTTTTTAGCAACCATTTGACATTAAATATTTTGAACAATTGCTCTATGAAAAATGATATAAATGCACCCCTGCTGATCCAGGCTACTGATAAGCTGTCAACAAGTGACCACTAATTCAACAATTATAATGAGCAATTATATGACCAGACAGGAACCAAGCTGGGTATAAGGTGCCCAGGCACCTGTACTGTTAACTAGGGTTAGTTACCATCACTAATTGATGTTGGGAGTGACACTAGTGGGGGGGGGGTTAAATACCAGTAATTGGGGTAGATAGTTGCTTTGGTTTTATACATTTTGGTAGAGCAACTGGGCAGTAACTGGGCAATAACTTTTAAATGCATAAAGGGATCTGGAATGAGCGTTTATGGCGTTTCGACAGTATTTTTTGTGGGACATGAGAGCCCCTCAGACGTATCGAATTGCATTCTGAATACGAAGCATGTCTTTCTGATATCAAATAATTTTCATTTTTGAAATTCACGATATAATACAAATTTTATGACAAATTATTAAAATTTGATATTTTTCAAATTTTGATATATAACAATCCTCGAAATAAATGTTATAAATCTAACGATATATTCTTAAAGTGTATGTAGCTGGGAGGAAAAGCCGACGATCAATTGAAAATTTTGACCTTTTATATTGAAGATATGGATTTTTTTATGAAACATGAATTTCATCCATGGTGTTGTCTTTTAAAGACATTTCTTGTTTTGTGATCCTTAGACCCAGACAAATAATTTGACATGTTTTAGTGAATTTGGAGCATGTTTAATTTTTGCCTCTTATATGACTATGACATGAGCAATGCGCATGTAGGGTGTTTGAGGGTCTTTATTGAGGGTCACGGAGTTCCAATATAGCTTGGTAGACAAAAGTTTTGAATTCAGCATACCCGAATTAAACAAAACAATTTGGTTGCCAGCTTTTACGCGAACTTGCCACTTCATGACTTGATGCTTAAATAACAGTTAGCAACCTGGACAACCGATTCTTTTGTTCTGCAAGGCTCACTCAGTCATTTAATGAGGCAATACAAACGATCGAATTTGGTGTTGAAATGAGCTAAATTTTGCGTTACACCTTTTCATTGTAAAATTAATTTTCTCGGCCAAATGAAAAGCAATCCTTTTCATTGTTTCAGTAAATGTCAGGAAAAACTGTAGTGCTTGATACTGTATTTTTTTTTCAAATCCTAGTGTTAAACTTAGGCGTGAAATTTAGTCATTTAGTGTAAGATTTTCGATTTTGATAGGCTTAAACTCTGCCCGCGAGCCTTTTTTGGATCAACCTTTTAGCTTTTCAAAGTAAGATAGTTCGCTAATGAAGGATTTTTCCCAACTTTCTAACGCACATCACCGTGAGCGATATATCATAGTTTTGTCAGAATTTCCGTTTTGATTTCACCATCTTTCACTGTCGGCTGAAAAAATTTCAAAATCAACACGTGAAATCTAAGGCTAGTACTAGCATTGTGGATCGATATCCCTGGGTTTAATAGGAATACCGGCATGGCTATAGTGTTGCCAGAACTTCAATATAGCAAAGAAATTCCCAGACCTATAGCGCTCCTACTGATCATGTTTAACCAGAACACCCAATTGGGGATTTAATCGCTGGTCGGGCAATTTGCTTTCAATGAAAAATTGACCTGGATAACAACAAAGGAAATATCGACTATTTCTGCTGGTTGCTCTCGAGATAAAAGTACTCACCATTACCTACTTTTACTTAGTTTGACATTTTCGGAGCATGAATGGAAAAAGGGTAAAACAAAAACGGAAATTCTGACAAAACTATAACATATAGACCCACACGTTGTGCTTTACAGAGGTGGGAAATATCTTTCTTTAGCAAACTATGTTAGTTTGAGACGCTAAAACATGAATTCCGTAAAAAGCTCGCAGGCGAATTCAAGGCCTATAAAAATCAAAAATATCACACTAAAAGACACAATTTGATGCTTAATTTTAACACCAGGATTTAAACAAAAATGTATATCCAAGCACCAAGTTTTTAACTGACATTACTGAAGAAAAAAAAAATTGCTTTATATTTGACCGAGAAAATTAATTTCATAGCAAAAAGGTGTATCTCTGAATTGTGCTGATTTTTACATGTATCGATCGACTTTTAGCGCGACTAAGCATTTCTAAAGAATTGGTTGTCCAGGCGGCAGACTGATAAGAACCAGACTAATATACCCGGCTAATATAATTATGTGAACACTGCTTTTACAAATGATAATTCAACATGATATCACCAGTTAGGACGCTGGACAACCGATTGTTATTGTTCTGCAAGGCTCACTCAGTCATTTAATAAGGCAATACAAACGATCGAATTTGGTATTCAAATGAACAAAATTTTGAGTTACACCTTTTCAGTGTAAAATTTTTTTTCTCGGCCAAATGAAAAGCAATAATTTTCATTTTTTCAGTAAATGTCAGGAAAAACTGTAATGCTTGATACTGTATTTTTTTTTTTTTTCTTATTGTTAAACTTAGTCGTGAAATTCAGTCATTTAGTGTAAGATTTTCGATTTTGATAGGCTTCAACTCTGCCCGCGAGCCTTTTTTTGGATCAACCTTTCAGCTTTTCAAAGTAATATAGTTCGCTAAAGACGGATTTTTCCCAACTTTCTAACGCACATCACCGTGAGCGATATATCATAGTTTTGTCAGAATTTCCGTTTTGATTCCATAATTTTGACTACCAGCTGAAAAAATTTCAAATCCACGCGTGAAATACTAGCATTGTGGATCGATATCTCTGGGTGCCCGGCCTGGATACAGTTTTGCCAGAACTTCAATATAGCAAAGAAATTACCTGGTGTTTCGGTATAGTGCCTTTTGTTTGTGTTTGTTTGAAATTGCTTAAACCCACCGAAAGTCATAATGAAGCAGCCAAAACAATACAAGGTTAAACACGGAAGTTTATAACAACCTATTATAATGACTTAAAGGAAAAATCATTTATGGTAACAATGAGCCTTGCATTGTAAGTCATGGTTAAAATGTGTTGAGTACCCACCCCACCCCCATAGGCCTACATAATATTACATACCGGTACCTTATAATATTTATATAGCACGGCTATAGCTATACATTTAGAAAGTAGGTCCTATAGCGCTAAATTATGACAAATAGGCCTACACAAACCCGAACGCAAGTCTGAAGGGTGTAATGAAAATGCCAACCCGCGATGGGGTCATTCAAAATTTCAAAGATAGGAGGGACAGAAAACTAATAACACGCGAATTTTTCTAGGTTTATACAGTGGATTTTCCCATGGACCTCATCCTAGGTAAATAAATAAACAAACAAACAGACAAAATGGTTTTCATAATCATGGAATCCATAGCCCCTATAAATTGAAATTGCAGGCTATCACGGGAGCAAATTTCCAAAATCCACCTCATTTACCAGAATTGGGGATTTGGGCTACCAAATCGCTGGTCAGGCAATCCTGGTATTCAATGGAAAAGGACCTGGGTTGACAACAATAGAAATATCGATTATTTCTGCTGGTTGCTCTCGAGGTAAAGTACTAAGTTTGACATTTTCGGAACATGAAGGGGAAAAGGGTAAAATAAAAACGGAAATTCTGACAAAACTATAATATATAGACCCACACGATGTGCTTTACAGAGGTGGGAAATATCTTTCTTTAGCAAACTATATTAGTTTGAGACGCTAAAAATGAATTCTGTAAAAAGCTCACGGGCGAACTAAAGGCCTTTAAAAATCAAAAATATCACACTAAAAGACACAATTTGATGCTTAATTTTAACACCAGGATTTTAAAAAAAAATGTTCATCCAAGCACTATGTTTTTATTTGACATTACTGAAGAAAAAAAAAAAAATTTTGCTTTATATTTGACCGAGAAAATAAATTTCATAGCAAAAAGGTGTATCTCGGAATTGTGTTGATTTTAACATGTATCGATCGACTTTTAGCGCGACTAAGCAGAACAAAAGATCGGTTGTCCTGCGTTTAGACTGTCACGATTTAGGCCTCTATCGAAACTCAGCGACTTCAAAAGTGTGAAGTGTTTTGATCCATACAATCTCAAAATCAATCGATTGAGATGATTAACGTATTCGTCCCAGTTACATAACAGATGCGGTTAAATGATGGGGCGGGGTTACCAACCATATTTGGAGTCATTACGTTGTCATCAACTGGGTTGGTTCAGGTCACTGCTTATGGTAATTCGAGTGCGCTGCTGGGGGTAGAGATCGAATGAGTAAGGACCAACGCCAGATGGCGTTGATTATTGTGCTAAATATTGCGTTGGTTCATGTTGATTTTATTAATTTTTGTCATGTATTTTGTTTTGGAGCAAAAGCGATGTGTTATTTGTAGAGCGCTATACAAAATTTAGCGCACAAAATTGAGCAATTTTACCATGTTTTGGCCCAAAAAGGAAGATAAAAGGGGGTCATTGGGTCCATTATAATAACATGGATGTAAGTTTTCGAAAAAATGGGGTCATTGGGTGGCAGATTTGAAAAAATGGGACATGCACATTGTTACGAGCCGTAATTACTACATGTCAAAATCACCTTTTCCTAGTTCTCACACGAATGCACAATAATAGGCTATTCCAGAATATAGATGCACACACCCTATACAGGAGTTCGAATTTCCGAACTTTTTGTTTGTAGAGTCGTGACTTTTGGAAATCCAGACTTTTAAAGTGTCCAAAGACGAAAGAATTTAGCCAAAAAATAGTTCAAAATCAGAAATCCTCAATTTGAAAATTCATTTTGGACATTTCCGTGATTTTTCCTTCATCTAATTCGATTTCCAAGCTTTTTCAAGTAATATTGGCAACTGGAATTCCAGTCGTTTTCGGAAAGCAGACTCGGAAATCCAGACATTTCGTTAATTGAAACTTACTCCGGGGTGCACTTATTTTCTGGAATAGCCAAATACCCCACTGTTTGATTAAGTTAACAATATCTGAATCTTTAATGAAAAGTTAAAATATGATTGATACAACCAGACCGCTTCTTTGTTTCACAGTCCGGATGACATCGGTAATCTGTGTCATGCTTCTGATCCATTCATTTATTTTCCTATCTCTTTTTGTGATCCCAAGCATGCTCCTGTCCATACTGTGTTGTTCCATTTCCAACTTCTGCTCCATTCTCTGAGTCATTGCCCAAATATACTAGGCCCTATATGTCACCTAAAGACTTTATTTTATTGCTAAATTTTTCTTATTTTTACTTACATTGGAGTCTCTGCTATACGTCTATATCAATATCAATATACTCATGAGCTCCTCCCGGGGCTGGGGCCCGGGGTTACGCCAAATAGTTGAATGTTGGTATATGGGGTACCAAATACATGTGTCATTTATATTTTCATTTTTTAGGTCCCGTAAACAGTATACTTAGTTGGTCAGCTTTTGCACCATTGGCTAAGCTCACATATTGTACCTATCTACTACATCCAATCTTACTGGAGGTCTACTACAGGAGTTCTGTCACGCCGTTTCATTACACCGACTACAATATGGTAAGTTACAATTGCCAACTGGTACGAATGAAAATGTCATGGGGATGTTGATACTTCTTGCTATAGTCAAAATGCTGGGGAAATACATACAACATAATATGTGAAGCATTATATTCCAGGTTAGCATAGCAGTAGTGTTGTTGTTTTGCCCCTTTGAGGTCCTGGGTTCTAGCCCTGACCGTTCTCAGACGCCTTTATGTGTATTTAGTTTCAAGTTCAAACTTGTTCTCGCAGGTCTTCCCAGGTACTCCGGTTTCATCCTGCATTTAAAACTGGTCTTTCTTCCCCCAAATATATACTGTTCGTGTTGATTGACCTTTCGGAAAATCCTTGCAGTTAGACCCGAGATGTCTTTAAACGATGTACACAGCGGCGTGACGTCAAATGGTGACATATTGGGTTTAACCGCAAGGAAGTGTGGGATTTACCTAAACGGTCAATTGCGCGTGCGATAAATAGCCTATAAATAAACGTATTGTAAAATGAAGTAGCAATTTTCTTCATTTTACCTCATTTGTTTGGCTCGAAATTAAAAAGGGACAATGTGATCAGTAGCTATCAGTGAAAACTAACATTTAAATAGGAATCTATCTTTTATGCAAATCACAGATTATTGTTTTAAGGTATAATCTCTTTGGTTTATCCACAAAAAGCATGAGTGATATCAGTCAGGGTTCGCAGGTTTTTGCCGCAGATGAAAAAAACCGCTTGGCAAAAACTGTATTTGCCAGTTTTTGCCGGCAAAAATGGCATTCATTCATTAATTAATTTTTTTCACTCATCAAATAACAAGAATAGGATACATACAAAAATCATAATACAAAATGTGAGAGTGAAGGAATCACAGGAAATGCCAAGAAGAGGCCTGAAGGTCTGTGATCCCTTGTTTGGTTAATTCATCATTTGACATGGTAGCAGATTGTCATTAGCATTTCAATGAAGAAGTTACAGTAAGCTGCCATATCCTGATATGAATGAACCTAAATACATAAAAAATAACAATAAACAGTGGCGTACCGTGGCCGCGTCTCCCTCGGGGGGCTGCAGAAGAGGTAAATTTTGTCGCCCCTTCATCAACAGCCCGAAAATTTGATGTATAGTCGCATTTTGTAAACCTTTTTCATAATTCTTCCGCCCTTTTTCATTAACAATTCTTTTAGCCGCCCTTCTTCTTCCGCCGCCCTTATTTTACCCCGGTGGGCTCTCGCCCCCAAAGCCCCCCCTCAAAATACGCGCACGATAAACAATAGTAATTTAGGAAATGCACAAAACAAATAGATACTATTAAGTATCCAATGTGGTCATATTACCAAATACAATAAGAATTAATAGTAACTTTGCAAATGTTTTTAAATACATGACGGAATTGATTAATTCGTCGGACGCATCACATACTAGTCTATCTCGAGACCATGAATGCACTTTAAATACGATATCGGGAAGTTAACTATTTCACATACAGAACTACAACTTAAGCGTAGTTTGAAGCAATATTGCATACGTAAATATAATTCAGGATTCCACTTAGATAAATCTGTTAAGTATATGCTTTAATTTAAAACCACTTTCTTGAAAATCCATAGTCTAATTAAATTATAGAAAGGTAAGCTTTACGAAGATTTTCAATCGGAATTTTCTAGAAATGCGTGTTTTTTTTTCAAGATAGATCAGTATGTGAAATGCAAATTTTTTAAAAATCATAAATAGCTCAAATTTAACATTTTATAACTAATTAGCCTATTTAGGAAAAATTGAGGTCTGTAATTTGTTGAATTGGAAGAGCTCCATAAAAGAAACTATTACTCAGGGCACATCAGAAAATAGTAACAAAGGCAGCATTAAGTACTTTCCCTTGGGTAAACATTATTTACTTTTCATTATGATGTACCAGTATGTGATGCACCCGACGAATTGATGATGAACTTTTAATGCTGTTATCAACGTTATTCCATAACTTAGTAGCTGCATAATTGATGGATATTTCACAGAAAGCTCTTTTGATAAAAGGAAGCCTCAAATGACCTTTATTTCTGGTGTTTAAGTCATGAATATTAGACTGTTTTATAAACAAATCATCAAACATTGTCAAAGACACTCGGTAACAGTCCATTATTATGTTTGTACATAAATAAACCAAGTTCAAATGTATTTATGTCCATATCTGATCAGCAAGGGATTAGTGCTACTTCTATAATCACTGGCATTAATAATCATGATAATACGAAGTGCCCTCTTTGAATTTTAAAAGACCATATATAATTATATAATGATGAAAATGCACAAGCTAAAATACCATAGTTGATATACGGTATTAGTAAAGCCATATTATAACATTTGCTGAGGAGGCCGCCTTCAACATGTTCAATATTTTTCAAAATTCTGTTTTTTACACGATTATTATGTACTTTAGTAAACTAATATTTTAGTTCGACTGATATTTCCATCGTAATAATAAATACGATGGAAATAAAATATTAGTCGAACGCGTATACGATGTGCATAACACAGTACGTACATGGCGTGCGGGCAGTTATGACATATCAAAGGAATAGACACGGCTCATTTTCGAATGAGTGGCTCGCATTGGCGACATATGCGCTGGTATTAAATAGCGATTTTCTTTGTATTGCCTCGTCTGTTTGGGCCCAAATTAAAACAGGACATATCTGACAGTGAAAACTAACATTTGATACCAACCAAAAATACAATTCTATTTCTTATGGAAATGTTATAATATGGGTTTAAAGAGCAATATAATGTATACATCGCCGCATGTTATTAATTATACCGACATTTCTTGAACATGTTTTCACAATATTATAAATATAAATTCTTTCCAAGTGATATTTTGGACAATTTGCAGACCTAAAAACTTGGCTCTTTTTCCAGCGGTGTTCTTGCTGCAGAGTTCCTGTCAGAATCAAGATATACAGTTGCAAATTGTACTCTAGTTTTGTGTTCTTCTTGGTACCGAGTAACATGTAAATTAGTCTTTTTAGCATTAGCAGATAAATTGTTCACCTAGAACCATCTATTCACATTGTGGCAACATTTTTAGTGATTTATAGTTCATTTCTTTAATCTCAAAACTAATTATTTTAAAAGTTACAAAAATAATTTCCTGAGTGTAACAAGGCCATATTTTGTAATTATAAATAACAACATATTAAGAAATTAAAGGCACGCGCTTTCATTCATCAAGTGCATTTAACCGAAATGTGGCATATATATCAAGTTCAAAACTTTTTCAATATAAGGAGACAAGAAATGTTGAATGATTACTGTTTATGAGCTTTCTGTGTTACTTTTTAATATTTGAGTGACTATATGTGAGGTTTTGCCATTTTTTGCAATTTTTGCCGGTTTAAACCGGGCAAAAACCGAAGCCTGATATCAGTGCAAAACCCATGAAAAGTGAGAGGAAGTTTGTCTTCTCTTCTTTCACCTGGGAATTTACTTTACTGTCACATTGTATAATTTTGTTCCTTTCCTCTTTTTAGGTATATATCTTCCTGGGTAACCTAGTGTTATCATTTGCAGCAGCATATATCATGTCTGTGTGTGCTGAAGCACCATTTATGGCATTGGAAAAACTGATTCTACCTACGAAAGGCTCATCACCACCAGATAAGAAACAGAGCTCCGAAACATCCAAACTTCTACAAGACTCGGATCATACACTCTTAAAATACGGGGTCAAATATGCACCGACTAAAAATTGATCCCGTTTCATTGCAAACAACCACTTTTGAAGTCAAATTTGACCCCGCCCCGCACGCTTAATTTCTTTCTGCAACCATAATGGGCCGCAATACCGCATAGTCCGAGGCAAGGTTCATTATTGTCAGGGTTAGGGTCTTAGGGTTAGGGTCTTAGGGTTAGGGTAAGGGTTAGGGGTTAGGGGTTAGGGGTTAGGGGTTAGGGGTTAGGGTTAGGGTTAGGGTTAGGGTTAGGGTTAGAGTTAGGGTTAGGGTTAGTGTTAGGGTAAGGGTAAGGGTAAGGGTCTTAGGGTTAGGGTCTTAGGGTTAGGGTTAGGGTAAGGGTTAGGGGTTAGGGTTAGGGGTTAGGGGTTAGGGTTTAGGGTTAGGGTTAGGGTTAGGGTTAGGGTTAGAGTTAGGGTTAGTGTTAGGGTAAGGGTAAGGGTAAGGGTTAGGGTTAGGGTTAGGGTTAGGGTTAGGGTTAGGGTTAGGGTTAGGGTTAGGGTTAGGGGTTAGGGTTAGGATTATATTCGTATTTATTAGTACTAATATACTAGTAATAGTATATTGTGTGTATTATTCCGTAATCAATAAGTATCATAAACAAACACCTTTCTGGCACAACGAATCATAGCACAGTCGTGTAGGCATTAGATTACATAGATTGTGGGTTCGAACCCCAGGTAAACCGTTGTAGAATTTTAATTCTATCGATTTCTTTTTATTTTATTAAGTAAGAGGAAATAATAATGGTAATAAACTCGTGTTATATCTAGCCTCATAGGCCTATATGTATGTACTACGGTATGTGTTATCGCATTGCGGCCCACACGTGTGACAATTTCTTTGTGTTCATTTGTCTGTCTTTTATTTTATAGTTCTGATGAAGGCCTAGTGCCGAAAGCTTGATGGTAATAAAATTTTGATTTGCAACATCCGTTGTCCTGGAAAACTTCTTTCGACTATAGATATATTATGCCAGGACAAATAACTTCCTGTGGTGTATTGTCTACACTTCTTTCATTATACATACTCTTTTGGGCAATTCCGAATCATTCATAACTCTAGCCTCTAGTATTCTGCAACCGACAGCAAAAATGAAGGTATCTTGTGAAGGGGTCATTCAGTGGGGGATCCAAGAAAATGGGGATCATTATGTGTGGGAACGCTGATAATTGGGAGTCATTCAGTGCTGTAGTCGAGTCCGAGTCCTCAATTCCGAGTCCGAGTCCTTATAGCCCTAGGCTTTTCACCGATATATCAACGTATATAGGGGTCTATCGGTTAGAAAAAAGGGGCTCATGGGTAGCCGCAACCAAAAAAGGGGGTCATTAGGTAGCCGCGCCTATAAAAAAAGGGGTTAATCGGGTATGACTTTAAAAAGGGAGGGGGGCATCGGGTATAATAGTCGACTTCAAAAGAGGGGCCTATTGACAGGCACATACCGTCATTTCTAAAGTTGAGTGCCCCCCTGATCATAGCCATTTTTATTGATTGTAGGGTCTTTGCTATACCTGTTCATGTCAAGTCCTAATGGCTCAAGATTATCAATTGAATCGTTTGGGGTAAAATATGAATCTGATAAATCTAAAGCAAAATCATTAACAAACTTATCAACAGGGATAAAGTCAATCAACTTTTCATGGGGAATGTAGGTTCTTCCAATGATAAGATCGAAACCAATGAGTTTAGAATCAGCACTACTCCACAGCGTGGTATCTGAAGATGTATTTTAAATAATAGAAAAATGGGAGATTTGGTCTTTAAGGGAAGGGGTATGAACGTTTGGACAGTATTTATTGTGGGACATTAGAGCACATCAGACATATCGAATTGCATTCTGAATACGAAGAATGTCCTTCTGATATCAAATAATTTTGATTTTTTAAATTCGCAATGTAATACACATTTTATGGCAAATCATTAAAAATTGATATTTTGATATTTAACAGTATTGAAGTATAAATCTGATGATTTATACTTAAAGTGTATGTAGGTTGGATGAAAGCCGACGATCAATTGAAAATTTTGACCTTTCGTATTGAAGATATGGATTTTTTTCCAAAACACCAAAAAAAAAATTAGGTCTTTTTGGGAAAAAAGTCCATATCTTCAATATAAAAGGTCAAAATTTGCAATTGATCGTTGGCTTTTCCTCACAGCTACATACACTTTAAGAATATATCATTAGATTTATAAAATTTATTTCGAGGACTGATATATATCAAAAATTTGAAAAATATCAAATTTTAATAATTTGTCATAAAATTTGTATTATATCATGAGTTTCAAAAAATGAAAATTATTTGATATCAGAAAGACATGTTTCGTATTCAGAATGCAATTCGATACGTCTGAGGTGCTCCAATGTCCCACAAAAAATACTGTCGAAACGCCATAAACGTTCATTCTAGATCCCTTAACAAATATGCCAATTCCATGTATACCACCAAATTTATGAAAAGTGTTCTAGTTTATAGCGTGTATAAAATACTGCACAACTACACACAATTGTACTGTGCACAGTGTCATCGCCCCGATATCTTCATGGCAGAAATCGCCATGGTAGGTTGAATCCACAGCCACGCATGGTCATTTTGTTCCGACCTTTGAGACGCATAATGAGCCGAGGGACATCCGACTAAAGCTACTGACAATAGCCTGGTAATTGACCTCTCTGTGTGAGAGTGAGCATGTATACGCCATGAGGTCAATCTGCCTCCACGAGTGGTGCAGCTAGCCTACGCTGCGCTATAGTTCGGCACATATAAAATCAGAATTTTGTCAGTTTTGAGTTCAAGACGCACGGTTATTTCTCAAGACGTTAGCGTGTAATGGCAAAGAGGACCATGACCGCCTCATTTTAACATTGAGGGCATACCCAACTACATTGTTGAATAAACAGCCCATGACCCCAGTATGAATAGAACAAAAAAGAAAGAAGAAACTTGCCAATTGTGCATAATCTGGCTATTACATTAAAATTTTAAGCTTAAAACTCTGATTTAATTAATGTGTGCACAATTGATAGATTTTCACAACTGATCTTTTCAGTCACCGTACGCCCTCTGTTTGTTAGCTTCCCAAGTGGACTACTGACTTTGGATTGCAGTTAACATTTTAACACGGGACTCTATGGAGAGTTAGGCCAATTTCTGGCCTAACTAAAATTGGTCATGATGTAATGCATCTTTAAATGAATCTGGCTTGTGATTGGTCGCCCAGATCTCGTTATTGTTTAAATCCTCCCGACACGTACTGGTACCATTAACTATACATGGTACACAACTATCTACGGAATACGGCGCTTTTGTGCTTGCCGATGAACGTACGCATCTAACGCGTGTTGTACCACCATGCTTAGTCTTGTGGTTAGATTTTATTGATAAACAAGTATGATTGACAGTATGTTTTAGAGAACGAAGTCCCGGGGTAAACAGGGGGTAAAGTTCTGCTTAAAAGTGAAAGTCCATAGTCGGTTTTTCGGATAGTAAACTGGCAGATTCTAAAATTAGAATTGTTCAGTATTGAAGTGTCATATAATTATGCCATTATGATATGTTGCATTCAATAATATAAGCCTAAGTAGGGCCTATACTTTACTTTTACTGTCACAAATATAATTATATAAACTTTTTCATAACCATTTTATACTAGTATTTTGATGTAATAAATATCAGTATAATTTCGAGTTCAACTGGATGCGTTCATCATGATTAATAACATTTTTATTTATCAAAAATCGACTATGGCATAGTCTAATGATGGGGGTGAATTTGCGTGAGTAAGTGGCTCCTTGCCAATTTTCTTTTTCTTTTCCTTCCCGATTTTCTCTTTAATTTTTGGTTAGGTATGCTTTTCTCTTTCATTGTCAGGGGGACACTCTTCCCCCTGACCACCATCCCCTCCGAGCTCCTCCGCTGACTACGCTACCGGTTCATCTGGTGAGTTTTTAGCACAAAGCGTGGAACTTTTTCAAAGGAGATCCATGTCTTAGTATTTTTTTCTTCAAAGCATAGATTCATTTGATGATTTCTCACCAAAAACATACCCAGATTCATCCTCACTGCCACGTATACAGCTCTCAATCAGTGGCATAGATTTCTTTTTGACATGGGGATGGGCCCGGGGGATGGGATTGGTAAAAATTTAAATGAAAGCAACCAAACAAGTTTATGGTACAGACTAGACGGTATGCAGAGGGGGGCAAAAAACAACAAATGTAGGCATAAAGTAGGTAAAGTTCGATAGCCAAAAATTACCAATTCCAAGGCCCACAGAAGCGTTAAACCTGCAAAAACAACAGGGATCAATAGGAATACAAAAGTGCACTGGAACAAGTGATAAAAATCACTATGCACATAAGCAGACATAGAGAACCAAACAACCAATGTAGGTACAGGCAAAGTTCGATGACCAAAAATTGCCAATTAGCCCACAGAAGTGTTAGGAAAACAGTACAAAAGTGTACAAGTAATGAAAATCACTGTGCACATCAAGCAGACCAAACAGACAACAACAAAAAAAACCCGACGTTTCGAGCAGATAAACTGCTCTTCTTCAGGGACAGACAACAAAATATAAAATCAAACAGCGTTTGCTGTTTGCTACCGAGTTCTATTTGAACTTGCCTTCAGTTTTTGACTTGAATTTGTTTTGAAACTACAGCATGTAGTTTCCGCTGTTTGATTTTATATTTTGTTGTCTGTCCCTGAAGAAGAGCAGTTTATCTGCTCGAAACGTCGGGATTTTGTTGTTGTTCTGTTTGATGTGCACAGTGATTTTCATCACTTGTACACTTTTGTACTGTTTTCCTGACACTTCTGTGGGCTAATTGGCAATTTTTGGCCATAGAACTTTGCCTGTACGTACATTGGTTGTTTGGTTCTCTATGTCTGCTTAATATGTGCATAGTGATTTTTATCACTTGTTCCAGTGCACTTTTGTATTCCTATTGATCCCTGTTGTTTTTGCAGGTTTAACACTTCTGTGGGCCTTGAATTGGTAATTTTGGCTATCGAACTTTACCTATTTCTATGCCTACATTTGTTGTTTTTTGTCCCCTCTGCATACCGTCTAGTCTGTATTTTGTTTCCCCACATCAAGTTGGTATACCTTGCTCTCTTTCTTTTCAGTTGGTGAAATATGTTACAAAAGTGGAATAAATACGCGCGAATCGCGCAAAAATGTTTTGGTTTAAATTTAGTCAGAAACCATATGCTCAGGCGTCAACATTGGGGGATGATTATATAGACCACCCCTAGCAAAATATTAGTGTCCCCCTATGCCTATGCTCCCAATCAGTCATGTGGCCCCAGCATATGACACCATAGATAATTAGATTATCTGTGATGAATCTACAGATTCCTATTGACACGGGGTGGAATTTGGTGAAAATTTGTGAAGTAGAGTGAATCAAGTGTTTTCACTCACAGAATATCTTTTCACAAACAAATGCGCACAAAATACGTACCAGTTCGAAGCTACAATGAATATTCTTGATGGAAACTGTGAGCCAATTCAAAAATTTTGCAATTTAAAAGTTGATTTTTCTTCAATAACTGTGACAATTTATTTTTCACCCTTGACCATGTTGACAATTAAATCTTTTTTTTTCTGGTCCGACTTGGAGCAACTTTTTTTTGGTCTGACGTGGAGCAATTTTTTTTAGTTGCTCAGATGGCGAGACATTTTTTTTTCTTCAAAAAACTACCCATCCCCCCTTGATATATAATGGCGCGTCCCTGCAGATCATAATTATGTCTTAACCTTTGCCTATTGTATTTGTTCATCTGTGTATGGAGAATAGAAACTCCATCGGTATTTGCGTAGTTCATTGAACCGGACAGTTTTTTTTCCAGAATTTATGCAATTGGTGGAAAAGGCTTTAACGTGTCGACTATATAAGCAATTATGACATTGATCGCCAAGTCCCTTCTAGCCGTCAGCAATTTGTGCAATTTATGCAATTTTGAACTTAGATTATTTTTCTCATATCCTAGTTGCTTCCAATGATCGCTATTTGTGCAATTTGTGCAATTGGTGGAAAGGGCTTTAACGTGCCGACTATATGTGACCCGTTACAGCAAAAGGTACCCTAAGTCGGATGCTACAAATAAGCTTGTACCTGCATATAGAACTGTTTGTTATTATACTGCTCCAGTCTTTATTTTCTATGGCTTATCCCTGTTCAAGTGGTGGGTTACAAAAGCATTGTATTGTATTTGTATAGGTATGTATTAGCCACCCACTAACAATGAGAGGACATTCTGATCCTCGTTGACTTGGAGATGATTTTTCTTTTAAATCATTACTGTAAATTCATTAAAACATTATTTATTTATCCATTCATGTATCAATGTTTCCAATAAACTTATCGTCTTATGCCTGTAAATATGCAGTCGTTCTAAATTAATCGATTTCTATCGTGTATCTTGCGTATTGAAAGTCGGAAGTGAAGTATGTATCTTTTCACATGACCAATGTTAAAGCCATATTATAACATTTGCTGAGGAAGACGCCCTCACTGAATTTTTTCAAATTCCTTTTTACACGATTAAATTGTACTTTATTAAACCAATATACCCTGCAAAAATCAAGATTCTAAGTGTTGTAGTTTTGTCAAAATCCGTGATTTTGAATAAATGGCTGATTCAGCGCTTTATTATTACGATGGAATTATTAGTCGAACGCATACACGATGTTCATAACACACAGTACGTCACGGCGTGCGGGACGGTGATATACACAACAAAGGGTCGTACCACAACATGACCGAAAGAGTGGTACGTATTGGCGACATGTGCGCTGGTAGTAAATTCCAATTTTCTTTGCTTTGCCGTAGTTGTTCGGCTCAAAAATAAAAGGGGATATATCTGACAGTAAAAGCTAACATTTTATGGCAAAGAAATGCTAATCTATTTTGTTTGAAAATGTTATTCAGTTCAGTTCAGTTCTCTCCATATGGAGAGATTTTATTTCTCAGTATATATAGGCCTTTGTTATAATATTGCTTTAATTGCCTACAGGCATATACAGTTGTGAGTCATTAAAAAAAAATTCCGAACCACCCACCCCTACCCCTCCAAAAATACACTATATTATTTTTAAGTGTGTTTTTTAAAATTTTATTCTTGGTTTGTTTTACCTTCAAAAAACAGGACGAGACAAAAGAGTTAGCCATTGCCAACGGATATTTGTATCGAGTAAGTAATTTCTTCTTTATTATTTGTCGGTGTAATATGGGAAGGTCATAGTTCACGTATTCAAACACATGCAAGTCGAGACGCCTCGTTCAGACCCTGTTTCCGGCATTCCGTCAGCTCCGTGTATCCGCGGGTACTCATGCTCGTCAGCGAACTTTAAAAAACACGCCCTTTTGCATCTCATTTCGCGAAGTTTTCAGAATAAAAACAGTTTTGCACTAAAACAAGATAATACTGTAAATAATTATATCACTGCCTGACGGAAACGTGTAGGATACGTATATAACTGCCGCGGTTCGGTTATATGCATTAATATCAATTGATGTGATGTGATTGTGTTTCACGAATTACGTTACTTTACCTGAAAATACCCCATAATTCTGCGAAATGTCCGACGAGGTACCCACGGATACACGGGATACCCCCAAACCAAAATCTAAGTCGATCGGGCCAGTATACAGTAAGCCAAATAATTGAGGTAAATAATTAAGGTACCAGTTATGTTCACCCCTGTATATCCTAAACAAAGATAAATGTATACAAATTAAAACCCGCAGCTAATACCTGTACCCTTTAGCTCTGATTTAAGACCTCACTTGTTGAAACTGGTTGAGAATTGAAGAAAGGGTGATCAAAACACAAGGAAGTAACGAAATCAAAAGTTTCACTTTCTATTTCATGTTCTTATTGATGGAAAACACGTCGCTATAGTTTTAATGTGCTAATTCTGTGCCGCTTATCAATAGGGCATGTAATGGAGCAAAACTGCAACTTTTGAATTTACATCTTCCTTGGGTTTTGGATTATTGTAGCTTTATTTCTTGGCCGATTTTAACAAATGGAGTCTTAAATCCGAGCTGAAAGATGCAGCTATTGGCTTCTGGCTCTAATTATGACATATCTGCCTTTGTTTAGGTCATACAAGGGTAACAATAACTGGTACCTTAATTGTTTTGCAGACTGTATAGTAGAATAGGGGTTTCAACGACGCGAATGAAACTGACACAGAATTCATTACATTTCTACAGTTTTGGATCGATCATCGCTTGCAATGGAAAGCAGACGATTACAATGGTACACAAGTTATAACCATTGACCGAAATACCATATGGGTTCCGCATATTCAAGTAGAAAATAGGTAAGATAAACATCTGGCAAAATATTTGCAATAAGGGTGCACATCGTCCACGCCTGGTAAAGAATTATTTTCTATAGGCATCAAAGCACGTGTCTTTATAAAACGCCCGCCAGCTGCTGGGAGAAGCTGCTGTTACAAAATTAGCTTATACATGTACTTCGCGCTCGGTGAACGATTGGCTTAAAACCAATCATTGTCTAAAAGCCAACCATAATAGCTCATCGATTCAGCTATGAGTTTTCTTTCAAAATAAACAACCTAAATTTATTGTCACCGTATTATTGAAGATCGATTCTTTCAGTGGTCTGTATAGAATAGTAATCTCAGGGACGACAAAGAGATCACGTACCTTCGTTGCATATTGTATGAATTGATATTATTCCTATAATGAAAACAGATACATATTGTGCCATATGGTAGTGTAGATTCTTTTGATGGGATTATATTCTCAAACCCCATATACCATTATTTTTGCGTTTGGAAAAACGTTTTTAAGACCTCGGGTAAACCATATGGTAAGTTAAAGCGGGTCCAAATTTGAACCGGACTTCCGTGAAAATGTCTAGGCCTACAACTGTTCCAACATGTTTTATTAGGAAATATTGTTGTCAGCAGACATGGGAAAAAGTAAGCAAGTAAACTTTGTTATTTTGTCAATTTCACATAGTTTGGTTTATCAGTCACGTGTTTTCCCGCTTTATTTTATTTCAGTGTAACGGTTACGGAACCGACCGATTCCCAACTTAAGGTCTTCAGCTCAGGCCGAGTAAGTTTCTACCAACCATTACAGATAGAATTCATCTGCGACATGGACCTCACGTACTTCCCATACGACAAACAATCCTGCAATATCGAATTCGGTTCTTTTCTTTACACCACCGAATTCATTAATCTAACTGCATCTCCATATCAAACACCCAACGCGTCCTTAGTTAAATCAGCAAAAGATTTTCAAGTAACCACATTTACTGTCAAAAGGAACGAGCCTTATAATCCACTTGTAGCCCCCTATGGTTTCGCAGATGTGACTTATACTATCGGTTTGAAGCGCCAGTCCAACGCATATACCGCTAAGCTTGTTATACCATCGGTTCTCAGCAGTTTCTTAATTTTGGCTACATTCTTAATCCCAACCGCTTCTAAGGAAAAGATTACACTTTGCGGCATTCTGTTCCTGTGTCTCCTGCTTCTGATGGCATTACTGCATATCACCGTGCCTGGTACTGGCGAGACGATTCTTGGACAACTCGCTATTCGTGGATTTCTTTGCGACTATTATGGCGGTTGTGTCGTATAATATCAAGGTCAATGGTGTTTGGACCCGGAAGAATAGTGATATCATGTTGCACGATATTAAGACGAATGGCGACAGTGGAGACAAGACAGTGGTAACACCACCAAGTGTAAGTAGAGGGATCTAATCTAGAGAGAGTGATCATAAACATAGGTTAAATGAGCAATGTCAATTGAGGGATCTAATCTAGGGATTAAACTGGAGAGAGATCGTAAAGTGAGGAGGTCCCTCAATGTGAGGGGTATGTTTATACTGGACGCAACGTTCCCGGAACCACCGCTAGGTGGCAGCACACGACGAAAGCTTTGATGGAACACCTCAATTACTTTCATATGGAAAAACCAGGTAATGCTCAGATGCCCGAGATATCTATGATGTAGCCACAATTTTAGCGCATTGGTATGCCTTAGAATGGTTTCAAAAGGGTTGGCAACGCTGATAAATATACGAAACAGCATAGATCTGGGCCAAAAAAAGTGCATTTAATCGACAGATCTAATAGACCTATGACGTCTGCGTGACGTCACGGGTCTATACATGTACAGGTAGCCAGGTATAGCCCCCTTCATCTGGCCAGACGCCACCAACGGCATCTATCTCTAGTTCCGAAAAACTCTGGATTAGAACAGGGAAGTGAGATAGATGACTGGCTCATTGAATTTCAATAGCCCTCAAGTTGTGGAGTAAGAGACTTGTTGGTGACGTCACCATAGTGTGTCTCCATTTTCATTATGGAATACTACGACGAGCTAATGAATCGCGAAAAAATAAAATTAACATTTTGATAATTGTTTGTTTTCTTTGTCTTTTTTTTAGCGCAAATTGGCCTGGTTACGCTACCTTGATGTGATTAGTTTCATTGTTTTCTCCATCGTGTTCGTCATTGGAATCGCAGTAATTATGTCTCAGCGGGAATGAGACAGTGATATGGAATACTATAGTTTGATCAGCTCGTATTCGGCGGGAAATGTAAGGCGTTTTACCACTACGCCGAAAAGTAGACCCACGTTAATAAGAGTACTATAGTTGACCTGTCTGCTCTATATTTTGCGAGTTAAAGAAGGTAGACAAAATTACAGGATTTCAATTAATTCGTGATGCTTCTGGTGACATGTCACAAGACAAGTCTCAAAATAAAATATATTGATATTAATCCGCGATGTAATAAGACCCGCCGATTACGAGCTGATCAAAGTATACCGATTGTATCAACATGCAGCAACAAAAGATGTAAATTTAAATCATTGCCCTGAGTTTATGCTTAAAACCAATGATAATTGATATGCAATGAAAACTAATTTTGCGGTCTGCTTTGAATATCGATTTGCGAATATCATTAACCCCTGAGCACTACCTGCCGATCTAACATTGCCACTGATTGGTCAATTACAGTATATCTTCACTTTAATCACCAATCAGAATTGAGCTTTGCAAATAATTCACCCCAATTTTTTTGTGTGGTGAAATTATTCTAACAATGTTGCTGATTGGTTCAATTGATAATGAAAACTTCTTTTTGGCCAATCGGCATGTAGTTCTCATGGGGTTAATTAAACGCGATCACTCCACCCGGAGTAACCGTTTAAACAAACAAACAAACATAAAACAAAATAGTCTGTGGTACTTTAAATATTAATGACATTTACTAGCTAATTTTGATATTTTTCTTACCCGCGCAGGGGCTGTGTAGTGTTGAGATGAACGGGTATGTTTAATAAAATCCGCAGGCATAACTTACAATTATAAATGTATAACACTAAATGATATTATAGGTGCGTAGGGTGAAATAGTCTAGTAATTTTGATAAAGTGATTTTGGGCATGGTGTATAGTAATTCCGATTATGGATTGAGGTTTTCGGACCTTTTGTGAATTATGATTATATCCTGAAGTGTATTTTTAAATCAATAAAATGATATGTGCTATAGAGGTTATCCGTGTTCTATAAGATGCATATCCTATCAGCGACTGTAAGTTATACCTTGTTTAGGATTTTCAAAAGAAGTACCTGCATGTGCAACCATGACTGTTTCAAAATAGCCCGCCAAAGCCATGCAAGTAACTCCGAGGTCGTGCATTGAATTTGTTTGAATGAGGAATACTACGGGAACCAGCGCCTTTTGTTAGAAGTCACACATGAGTAACGTGGATAAACTCTATACGACGGTTATTCAAAAAGATCTACCTCCACCCTCATATCTCAACTTCTATGAAGGGCTTTGTTGCAAAACCCCTTACATCCACTTGAGCAATTTGAGAACACATCAAAAAATCATCAAAAAAAAAACAAACAAAAAAACACTGATATAAAGAGGTTTTCAACAGAAGCAGTTTTAGCGGGCTGCTTTTGTTGCAAACCCCCATATAGGTCTATCAGTACCTTTTGATGATTTTTTAATGTTTTGTCAAAATTGCTGAAGTGGATTTAAAGGGTTTTGCACATCAGACACACCAAATTACATTCTGAATTATGAGGAATTATATTTCAGCTGAACCACTAGCATGCTTTGTTAGGCCAAGAAAAAAAATTGTTTGCTTGCCCTCAATTGAATTTTAACAATTGGGTCGGTCGGTCGGGATTTCTTTCTTATTTTGACATTGAATTCTTTCATATTGGACTTTATTTTATCCACTTTATATTTCAAACTTCAAATAATTTTACTTTGTGTAGCAAATATGATTTTGAATTTCCAATTCATTATCTAAATAAATACAATGTTTTAGGACAGACTTGTTGCAGTCTAAAAAGTTTTTTTATTGAATTATCAGTATTGTAACATGGTAGACTTGGAACAAATCTTAATTAATTTTTATTCTAAGAAAAAAACATAGATAATAAAAGTAAGCATTAAAATTAGCAGAAATTTGCATAATTTTGGCTAAATTTGGATTGGTAATGATTAGTAATATTAAATCCTACAAGTGTATCACAGATGGCAGATATCAAAAATTGTTTAAATGATTTTAAACAGCATTTTTATAGAGAAAAACTGGCATCATTTTCAATGTTGTACGCCCTTATGTTAATTTGCTCATGCAGGGCGCACACCACCAAATCAATGCGCCATTTGTGTAACCCTAATGAGTTCCGGTAAAAACAGAATAATTTTTGAAGTAGTTTGAGACTCTCTGTGGATTTGTAATCAAAAAGAGAAGCATGTTATTGTTTAAATAAAAGATTAAGACCTATACATGAACTTGGATCGCCCAAAAAGTTGCAAAACACAATTTTTAAATAAAGTAGGCCCGCGGATTGAAAAATGGCCACAAACGGGTTTTCAGGGTATAGAAGGGGTCGAAAATGTTCATGGTGCTGTTTGAGCGCACATATCTCGAAAATTAATCAGAAGACTACCCGTACATTGAAACATATATTAAAATTTCATCGATTTGCAATCGATTGATAGTGTTTTTATGGTCAATTTGTTGCCGAAAAGGTCCGAAATCGCGCAGAGAAAAGGCGTGTTTTCACGTGTGTTTCAATGGGACGCTGCATTGGTGGTGTGCGCCCTGCACGATGGTCGAATTCAGCACCGTTGAAGAGCTAGCGTTTGAACTTGAAAATCAGTGTACTATGAAAGCCCAATAGATTTCATGATGGAATTTGAATGTCTGTGATATTAGTGATGTGAGTAATTATGATTGGGTGTAGGGGTGTGTGTGTGGGGGGGGGGTACATAGACATGTATGTTCAGTAAGCTTATAGATTTCATGCACGTGAAAATGCAATGCTGTTGATAATGCACTTGTCAATTGAAACCCTGACCCTGTGATACTAGTGATGTAATTATGATTGTAGGGGGGTGCATAGGCCCGTATGTTCAGTAGTTAAGCTTATAGATTTCATGCACGTGAAAATGAAAACTGTTGATAATGCACTTGTCAATTGAAACCCTGAGTCCCTGACCCACTCCAACCCCTGCCTGCAGTGCAGAGTACCCGGAAAAAATAGCCGGGCAGTTTATAACAGACGGGCATTGACACAAAATTTGTCCCTGTAGGGCCGGCCATGTGTTGTTTCCCGTCGGTCCGGGACTTGGCCGGGAGTTTTAACATTTTTGAAATTTAGCCCTGGTATAAGTCCCAGCCACCCATTCCCCTGGTACCCTGGTCATAAGGGGGGGGGGGGGGCTGGAAATTCACAGCTGCATATAGCCATATCTTTGATAACATGGACAAGTATAGTGATGATGTACATTATACAAATGATGAGATATCCTCTAAATAGGCACAATTTCAAGGCTTTACCAGACGCGTAATGTTGCGAGTAAATTAAACGCCATTTTGTGCGTAGGAAGTTGCAATTAAAAAAACTGCGATAATTTAAAATGACTGCAATTTGCAATGAAAAGCAAACCACCAAAAATTTCTCATTTGTAGATGTACACACATTGGTATGCATATAGCCTCTGGCATTGGCCAATTTGTACTTGTACTATAAAAAGACCATGCACATTCTTCATATGAATCACAGGCCTATATTCACATAGCCATATGTACCTGTACAGACGTACACACACCCACACAAACAACTGTATTTTATCCAAGGTAATTGCAGACCCCTCCTACATACGGTACCCTATAACCCTAAACCCTAAACATGGGCCATAACACTAACCGTAATTCTAATCCTAACCCTAATCCTAATCCTAACCCTAACCTAACCCTAACCCTAATCCCAACCTTAACCCTAACATACCCTTAACAGGCAAACCCTAATCCTATATCAATTCCTAACCTTAGTCCAAATCCTAATCATATAGCCTTGGAAGGGGGGTGCTCCTTTTGGAATGGATAATAAAATGGACATTCAAAATCATACTTGTTACACAAAGTGAATTTAATTTCAAGTTTAAAATAAATCCGGACTTAGTAAAGTCCAAAATGAAAATCCTCTCTGTTTTTTCTTTTTTTCTTTTTTTAAAATTACTAACAAACTCTACTGTTTGTAATTAAAGGCTCAAAATATGAAAAATCAGACAATTTTGGTGTCAAAATGAATCAACTACCATTACAAAACAACTAAAATGTTTTCAGGAATTTCCAAAATTAGGGTCGGTATTCTTTTGTGCAGTAAATAGAAAAAAACACTTTTTTCTGATTTCCAAAATTAGGGTCGGTCGGTTGAGGGCAAGCAAACATCTTTTTTTTGGCCTTAGCACATCTATGACAATGACAAAGGTACCAACATCTGAATTTGGATGATTTTGACGATATTCCGGACGAGCAAATCAATGTATAGTCCTTTACTAATGTCGGTGACTGGAGTCAATTAATATGTTGCAAATATGGATGTAAAATTGGGCAAATAGAGAAGCAAAAAAAGAAAAAAAAGAAAGCGCAGTGATTTATAGTGCGCTACGCACACGCACAGGCACAACGCCTAGACGTTTATGGCAAGCTAAGCGGCTCAGAACGTGGGACTAGCTACGCGCAGCTTCTTTCTCGTTACGTGCAGCTTATTAACCAATCAGATTCGCGGTTTTAAACACGTGGACCTGATGTAAACATCCTCTCTCACAAATATTACGTTGTTAATTTTTGTAAATGAAAATATCTGTAGTATATCAGCAAAAATGGTATAGGTGCTATTAAAGTAATATCTGAACAGAATGATGATTGTTCTATATTTAGGGGGCTATCATTTTCTTCGGAAGGGGGTCCCAAATATAGGGGGTCATATTTTTTTCAAAATAAGGGCGAGTGGTCATAAATTGATAATAGGCCTAACAAAATGTACGGAGTCACAAGATGACTACAGATAGTGTGTTTATTGTATTCAAAAAGACTGATTTCAATACAATTTTAGCCTGTCTACGGGGTAAGGTGTATCGGTGGTGGGAGTCATGAACATTTTTGATGCCGAAATAGTGAGGGGTCGCAATTTTATTGACGCCGACTTTTTGTAAATTTAGGAACCCCCCCCCCCCGTTCCGAAAAAAATGATGACCCATTTTACTCTCTCCATATTTACACAGTGGCATGTGATATCGCTTTCCCTGCAATATCTTTACACAGCGCTTTACATCAGTAGTAGTTGTTGTTTGACCTTCGTATCCCTGCACCGCTAATACAGCCCGAGTATAAAGTTACTTGCTATTAAACACGGTGTAAACTTGGAAATACTAAATAAATATGCTTTGTGTCATTTTAGCCAGGCATTAGCAACATGTTCTCTTGACACGTGCTGTGATTTGGCCTCCTTACCCGCTCGTTATCTATGCTAATTCCGTAAATTAATTACAAGATAATAATTGTGAAAGAGGATACCTAGCACTATACTACGCGCAGCTAACGACCCAACCACGTGATTAAATTTGACTATTTTGATTGGTCAAACAGCTGCTCGTAACGAGAAAGAAGCTACGCGTAGCAGTTCCACGCTTTCGGACCCCTTGGCTTGCCATAGACGTTGGTCCACAAGCCTCAGCACACTTTACAGGTTGTCGCTGACCACTACGGCCCACATCATTCCACAAACCATTTAACAGCATTTCAGGGACTTTGCTGCTTCAAGAGCGCACACCCTAGACATTCCACAAATAACCTTCGCAACCAGAATCAGCTCCCCGAGTTTCGTACGGGTTACAACGAGACAAATTAGCAGTGAGTTCCTTGTCCAGGGGAATGGCAATCTTCGGCTGTATTCATTTATCGCTCTAATCTGTGTATTTCTTAACCTGTTGTATAGGCGTATTATAAAGCTGAGTTATTTTTTTTTTCACTTGATTTTTGGTGGAAGGTTATTTCTTATGTTTACATTTTGTAAGCACATGATGTAATGTTTTAGATATGAACCGCTGTGTTGATTAATTAAAAGATACAGACATTTGTTCTCAGTTCATAAATGCCTGATAAATCTCATGAAATGTACAAGTATAACAACTAATATATATATCTTTATTCTATCTGACATGTATATAATTGATATAATGTTTTGTTTGCTTTAGTAAAACAAATGAAATACAAAGATTTGTTGCTGTATATGTATGGAGTTCCATTTACTTAAAATTAAAGCCAAAATGTAACTTGTACACAATATTAAAACATGTCCATAAGAAAATAGATTTTTACTTGACTTTTTACCCTCTTTTAAATGTGATGAGTGGCTTTCTTAGGGAATAAACCAAAAAAAGTATGACGTGCTATAAACGAAAGTGCTTTTCTTAACAGGCTGACCCCATAAAAGACCCCATGTCGCAGGGGGGAATGGGAGATCACACAAAAACAGCCAGATTGCTGAATTCTGCAAAATTGTGCAAAATGAGGAGAAATGCTGCTAAATATGTGTGATTTTCCCACATGGGTATTTCTCTGAAAAGGTGTACTATTGGAAGATAGGCAAATATGAATTTGATTGAAAATGATTATAAAAATGTTTCCTTTACATATCTGTAAGGATGTAAGTCTCTAGTGCATAAAAACAATATTTGGCGCAATCTTTAGGGCGCCCTCTATATTATAGAGGGCGTAATCTGAAGGTTGTGCCAGGTGAGCACCATCTCCGTCACATTTAGGCCAAAAAGGAAAAAAGGACAAACAAATTGTTAAAACTCTTAATTATGAGTTTTATGGATAACTTGTAAGTTGCTTGATTCATGTTTGCTTTTTCATTTAAAAAAAATACGATTTTGTACTTTCGTCATTTAGTTGGGACAATGAGAGGCAGGCTGTACGGAAAATGTCATGTCTGTTAGTATTTTTTTATACAAACTTAAGTATATTCATAATTTTGCTTGAAATAACTAAATAAATTTCTATTGACATAGTAAACACATACCGTAAACGTTCGCCTAATGGCGCTTTTGGATTCTTAGAAATGTGAGAGCGCCATCCTTGTAAAATCTCAACAGCATTAAGGATACGTGTATGTTAAATTGAGCAACCTGGACATAATGCCTCAGAAAAAAATATCGTGACATGATCGTGACGATTCATACGTTATAGGCCTACCTAACTCATTTTGGTAAATCTTTTTATAACATTGTAATTTCTTCATATTTTTTAATATTCTTCAGTTCAAAATTACACCCTTTTATTGTCTGACCAGTTAGCTCAGTCGGTAGAGGGTGCGCCTTGAATGGTGAATGGTACTTGTTCGAATCTTGATTTCTGCCCCCACTTTTATGTGAAGAAGGGTCAAGAAATGTTTTTGGATTTTGTCCCCATTTTACGAACGAATATTGTGACAAAATTTGCTCCACCTGCTACCTATCAATGCGTGACATATTCCACTACATTTAACAGTTAAATGACCTTTGAAAAATAGAACGGCCTCAATGTTTCAAATTGTGTAACTACATTACTTTATTCTATTCATTTATGCATTATAAATGATCAGCTATTTTTTCTTTTCTTAAAATGATCCAACCCATGTAGATCAGACCATTGATCATATAACTATCAGACCACGAAGTAGTTACGTAATTCCGTGATGGTATCGGATCGGAACCAAGCACTGTTTGTATGGAGATCATTACGATCACGCTATTTTGGTATGCCTTTTTTGTGTACTGATTGTTTCGATCGTGGTTCATTACTTAAGCGCGTGATCCCGTTGACATAGTAACATTACGTAACTTCAATACCGGGCTTCGATACTGAATAGTTGTTGAGTGCACATGATATGGAAAGCTATTGGGGTATTGTGTGCCTTCCAAAGCGCCTTATAATATGTTCTCATTGTGTTGTGAATCCTAGCCAGTATTCAATGATAGCTATAGAGGCCTTGCGTTTATCGATTGGCTCCAAACAAAGGATTTGAACCGGTTTCTTCCCCGTAATCATGGCGCAGTGCAGTCCATTCAAAAAAATGTTGTCATCAACCTATTTGATCGTAGAGCGTGTTTATAGTGAGACAATCTTTCCGTTATTTAGCTAAACTACCGCGTAGTCTAGATTTGCAATGGTTAGTAAAACATAAACAAATATAGACTGCGTGGCAGTCCAGCTAAATACCGCATAATCTGGCTCACTATAAACACGCTCAAAGTGCATTTTGTTAGGTGTGTGAGACGAACTGTCGCGGTAGAAGCAACTAGACTTAGCTGTGGTCTAAGACCACGAACACAGCCGTGCTGTGACCCCTTATTGACCTTTGACCCCAAAATATATGAAAGTCCCATAGACATTGGCTAGTGTCAATGTACATTTGCATGTGGCATCACTATGCCATGTTACTTGTAGCAGTAGGGGCATTTTGAAGGTTTTTCGTCTCAGACCGGAAGTGACCCCTTGATGACCTTTGACCCAAAATAAAAAATACCACATATACACTGGGTAACCACAATTCATATATGAACATACCGTTACTGACCTTGGTTTTCTTAGCTAATAAAATTTTTTTGAAGGTATTTCGTTTTATACCGGAAGTGACCCCTTAATGACCTTTGACCCCAAATCTGTGTACACCCCATATACACTGGGTAACACCAATGCATGTGTGCAAGTGGTATCACTGTCCTACGTAATTTGTGGAAGAAGATGCATTTTATAAGTATTTCGTTTTATACCGGAAGGACCCTTAATGACCTTTGACCCCAAATTAAAAATACCACATATACACTGGGTAACCACAATTTATGTGTGCATATACCGTTACTGTCCTCCGTTTTTCTTAGCTAATAAAATGTTTTGAAGATATTTCGTTTTATAGCGGAAGTGACCCTTTAATGACCTTTGACCCCAAATCTGTGTACACCCCATATACACTGGGTAACACCAATGCATGTGTGCAAGTGGTATCACTGTCCTACGTAATTTGTGGAAGAAGATGCATTTTATAAGTATTTCGTTTTATACCGGAAGTGACCCCTTAATGACCTTTGACCCCAAATTAAAAAATACCACATATACACTGGGCAACCACAATTTATGTGTGCATATACCGTTACTGTCCTACGTTTTTGTTAGCTAATAAAAAATTTTGAAGATATTTCGTTTTATACCGGAAGTGACCCCTTAATGACCTTTGACCCCAAATTTGTGTACACCCTATAGACACTAGGTAATTACAATACATGTGTGCAAGTGGCGTCACTGTCCTACGTAATTTGTGGGAGAAGATGCATTTTAAAGGTTATTTCGTTTTATACCGGAAGTGACCCCTTATTGACTTTTGACCCATATAAAAAAAATATCACTTATACACTAGGTAACTGCAACTCAGATGTGAACATACCGTTACTGCCCTATAGTTTGTTTAGCTAATAAAAATTTTTGAAGGTATTTCGTTTTATACCGGAAGTGACCCCTTAATGACCTTCGACCCCAAATCTGTGTACACCACATAGACACTGGGTAATATCAATGCATGTGTGCTAGTGGCGTCGCTGTCCTACGTAAGTTGTGGGAGAAGATGCATTTTTAGTTAAAATCACGTTTTTGACCCCTATGACCTCTGCGTGACCTTTGACCCCATGAGTTTCATGTAACTTGTAGGTGCACGGTGAATGATCATTGTGACTAAGTTAGGTCAAAATCGATGTAAGCATGTGAATGCTAGAGCAATGTAAAAATTGACAGAAGAAGAAGAAGAAGAAGAAGAAAGAACCTGTAAGAAAAAAGACACAGCCGTGACTAACGTCACGGCTGTGTAATCATGCTCAATGCATTTGAGTAGTCCGCCATATTTACGGGATGATACGTCATATGCACAGCCTCTATTCAGTTGGTCGTTGTATGATTTTGTTCGTTCACTCATTCACATTTTATTTATATCATTTGAAGACTGAAACAGTTTCAAACAAATATAACTAGGGATTATTGGGGCAGAGGTTATCTTTTGAATCCTCTTAGAGGGCTATCATTTTTTTTCGGAAGGGGTCCCAAATTTACAAAAAGTCTGCGTCAATAAAATTGCGCACCCCCTATTTCGGCAACAAAAATTTTATGATCCCAAACCCCAAAATTGTATTGAAATCAGTCTTTTTGAATAAAATAACACACTTTCTGTGGTCATCGTGTGACTCCCTACATTTTGGTCATAAAACATTTTATGACCCCCTCCTATTATTCTTTCCAAGACCCCGTATATTTGGGACCCCCCTTTCGAATAAAATGATATACCTCTTATGACCACTGATGCATAGGCAAGGACACTCGCGCGAATTGAAAGACTTGTCGCACGCGACAGTTCGTCTCACACACATAACAAATGCCTATACAATCAAATAGGTTCATTACAACATTTGATTGAATGGATTGAATTACTCTAAAATGAAACGATAAAATCAAAAAATCATGAAAAAAGACACATACAAGATAAAATAATAAAATTATATAAACAATGTTAAAGATAAAATCAAGAAAATAGATAATAAAATTTCCTCAAATCAGAAAAAAAAACATTGACAGACATCATAATCTGTCAGAAATTACTGCATGAGATTCGAACCATTAATCTTCTCCACAAGTTCTCTTTATCCTCGCACTATAGTCTAATGCTCTGCTCACTGGGCCACAACGTATCAGGTGAATGATTACCGCATTATCATGAACAAGTTTGTTCGATCTTGTTCATAATAATGTATGTGTCGATAGGTTTCACCCTTTAACTACACGTACCCTTAATGATCAGTGATAATAGTCGGCTTTTACAGGGATGGCGCTCTCTCATTTCCATGAACTCTATAGCGCCATTAGGCGAACGTTTACGGTATAATATCAATTACATTTCCAAATAGTAAATTCCATGTTGTCTGGGTCAAAGGTCAAATAAAGGTCAACAACAATTGTGATGGAGATGACAATGCTGTGATGGAGATGATAGTGATGTGACGGAGAAGATATTTCTACACAAATTCCTATAGAGAATCATCTCCGTCACAGACATTTGATTTCAGTAATGTTTTCACACTACTTGAAAATTAAATTCATACAGATGAGAAGGTTTAGAATTGGTAAGCATTTTCTGATAAACTAAACTGGACTTCGCTGTATCTCAAGATCCGGTGATGTGATGGAGATGATGGTGATGTGACGGAGATGATATTTCTACGCGAATTCCTATAGAGAATCATCTCCGCCGCGGCAAATTGTGACGCCAACTGATGTAGCGGAGATGATGGTTCAGACATTGCTTACGATTAATAGCAGGGTTAAGCTTACCCACGTGTTACATATCACCACAACAGCTTGTGGGACATATTCAACCATCATTATTTTCCGGAAAAATTCAACAATAAGACTTATATCAAATTGATCAGAAACGTTTGGAGATGATGTTGAATAAAGGTACGCGCGTGTATACTTGAAGATACCCTCAAAATTGGCAGGAAAAGAGTGCCAATGTGCACCTATTCCGGGTTGATGTTTTTCGTCGTCTGTAAAAGGCAGCGTACAGGGTCAAATTATTGACCTCTGATATTTGGTCTTCACCTCCAGCCGTTTTGATGCCAATGTGACGGCAATGATGCAAAACCAAGGGACAGCAATTTTTGACACAAATTTTTGAATTATTCCATAAAATTGACTTTAGAAGTGGTTTTAAGCATTTAAACCTTCTTAGACATGATATTTACCCCAGTCAGTGGTAATTTTCACTTCCCACACTTGCTCACAAAAATACTACAAAATCACTAAAATTCGGTGCGTGACATCGGGACATGGGGTTTTCAGGGGTCGTCAGATATTGAAGAATTTTTGACTCCAAGAAATTAATTTTTCCCCACTTGGATGTTCTTAACTATTTTTATACATACAAAAGTCCATGACTAAGCCAAAAAAGAATAACAAAATCCGCTTTTAAAACTTTCATGAGCGCCGAAAGTCGCGGAACTTAAAAGTTCCCCTTTTCAGAGAATCACCCACATGTGACCTGGGCCCTAAAAATTGAAATCCTTCAAATCCTACAAAAGAAGAACTGTTGGGCTATTCCATTTGAATTCCATACTCCCCACCCGGCAAGACATCTTCCACACAGTGAGTGTGGATATCAAATGGAGTTGCCTGAATGGGTGACTACATTTGATATCTACACTCCTGTGTGCAAGATTGACGTCACACAGCTGCTAAATCACAGTGTAAGCACATTGTGTACCTTGGAGCTGTGGAGCAAATTTGATTTAAATTTCCCGCTTTTTTTTAATCTCAAAGTCCGGAAGTAATAGGCGCGTTCTCGTTAAGAAACTTCAATCCGGAATCAATTCTATTTTTTTAACGCCAGAGGGAAAAAGCACTTGGAATTGCATGTGAAATTTTAATTTTACATTGAACCCTATGCAAAATATAAAAGTTGGAGCCAAAATTGAGCTATATCCTACACATTTGCTGCCTTGAGATTCCAGTGGTTGAAAATATGAGCGATTTCGAACTTTTCAACAACAACCCACCCACCCCACCAACCCCCATTATTTATATTGTTGAATTCTCAAGCGTATAGAGACAATTAATACGAGGGTCCTATGAATAGGCCTACATACACAATACATAAAATCGATTTTGATATTGGCCACGTGCTCTGCTGTGCATGTGGTTTCCCGCAGTGGTGGAAGTTGTATTACGAAGTGCGGCCGAACTCCATTTTGAAGCAAATGCTTTTGACAAGGCATTGGATTGTTCCAGTTTGCATCCTAAATCCACATTAGACCCCTTATTTTATTTAAGAAATCAAAAGATTACATTATCATAACAACAAAACGGTAATCTTTTGTCGGGTCTAATGAAAATTACATAAAAAAATTACAGTTTTTATAGAATTAATTTTCACTTAATTCCAACAAAAAAATGGCGTATATAAGATTGTAATAAATTCTCTACCTTCTATACTAGATCAATTGTGACGCAAGTTGTTATCAAAAATTGTTGTGATAGATGTACAGTTAATATTCATTTGTCCTCAGAGGGTCTTAGGCTACATGCACAGAGAGAAAAATAACTCATCACACAGCCAATTTATGATACCACCCAATTAACATTTATTTTTTGCGGAATTAGCTGAAACGGTCAAAGCACCACACTGATGCACGAACAAGTAGGACTATCTACAGAGATTACCCATTGATAGGGAACAAAAAGGTGGGAACGGATTCTGGACATATTATTTGATGATTTGGATGGTGGATCCCACTTGGGGCAACACACCTCCAAATATTTTCCGACACGACCATTGAAACTACCAAAAAGACACGGTCCAGACCCTGATCCCCCTGAAAAACATGCCATACCCGGCTGAGCACACGGCTGCAAGATATCTTGCCAGCCCACCCCCACATCCGGAACGGGGACTGCGCACAGACCTGGCCAGCTACCCCCAAACACCACAGGTCTGGGACACGACCCACCAAACCCTCCCCCAGCTACAAAACTGGGTGGGTTGGGCGGGATTTTCAAACGAACCTGACCGCTCCAGCTGAAAAAGTGAATGAGAAAAAAAAAAAAAAAACCGCGAAGTACCAGACGCTCACTAACAAGAGATCTGATTGGACCGAGCCTGGCAAGGTCGTAAGGCAGCCAATCAAGAAGGGGAATAGCCCCGCCGCAGTTACTACCTCACAAGGGTGACGTTACTGATATGGCTTGAGCTGGGGCATTTAATACAACCTGCCTTACTCCCCCCGAACATCGAGAAAAAACCCAGCCAAAACAAAACCAACAGGAAGACCCCATGGTGACAAAAACGCTTTTGAATAGACAAGCTATTAAAAACCGCACTTGTCCTCAGAGGGTCTTAGGCTACATGCACAGAGAGAAAAATAACTCATCACACAGCCAATTTATGATACCACCCAATTAACATTTATTTTTTGCGGAATTAGCTGAAACGGTCAAAGCACCACACTGATGCACGAACAAGTAGGACTATCTACAGAGATTACCCATTGATAGGGAACAAAAAGGTGGGAACGGATTCTGGACATATTATTTGATGATTTGGATGGTGGATCCCACTTGGGGCAACACACCTCCAAATATTTTCCGGACACGACCATTGAAACTACCAAAAAAGACACGGTCCAGACCCTGATCCCCCTGAAAAACATGCCACCCAAGGGTTCCATACTGAACCCTTGCCAACCCCCCGCCCTTTTTTTTTTTTTTGTAAAACTCATGTGGGGCGGGAGGGTGGGCATTTGAATTACCTATTGAGTGAACACAGTCACCCAAACAACAACCATTTGGAATGATTTTTGTGACCAAGCTGTCTGGCTTTTAAATTGCCGACGACACAATAAACATGCTTGACCATGCCAATAACGCAAGCATGTATTAGCTGATCTTTTGTGAAAAAGTTACTTCCAAAACAAACTTCTTTATCCAACCTCGCTTTGATTTCCACTGAATAATAACATAATAAGCGAACCATTTTTTGCACTCAACGATTAATGTTGAAGTGACATTTTAGTGAACTATGTCACCGCAACAACAGAAACCCATTTTTTGGTTGGTTTTTTAAAAAAAGCTACCTGCTTTTAATTACCATCTTCACCGGCAATAGCGAAACTCTGAACGGAAACCATTTTTGGAATCTTGTTCCCAAAACCCTTTCTTATTTTTTTCCAACGAAATGCAACACAAAACCACTTTTTGGTTGATTCCCGTCATTTGCTCTTAGTTACCCTACGCACAGGAGCGTATGTGCCTATTTTTTTTTTTTTTTTAAATTGAATTCAATGAAAATGCCTTACCGAACACTCCTTCATTTTCACTTGGCTTTTCATTGCCATCCAACCAGAACGTAAGTGGACTAAGAACAGGGCAAAACAACATCAATCCATTCTGCAAGTTGATGTTAACATGAAAAATGCACCGCCACAACGAGACTAACGTTTTTGAACGATATCCCCTGAAATTGCTGACTGGTTTAAAATTTGCTTTAGTTTTCCATAAGTGAGCCAATGCCCCACAACAATGCTGACATGTTTGACCTGGCCTTCTGCTACAACGCTTTTGCACATCTTTTGAATTGAATTTGAACGAGGCACGCCAACAAGCCGTTTAACCAACTACTTATAACCAGTTACTGATATACTTTATCCAATTGAACGGTAACTATATCAGAAGCACAGCCCGGCCTTTCCAACCGTGAAACCATTTTGCATTTACATGAAACCCGAAACCGGGCCTTTTGACCACGCCCAAAAAATTGCAGGCCTGACAATGGGATGAGAAAATGCAAACTGAGGCTCGAAAAGTGCTGCCCTTATAATTACCGTGCAACTCATGTAAAAATTTTATTTATGAAATGAAACGGCCACTAGACTACCAGTCTAGACTAAGAGTTTGTATAGAGCTGGCAAAACTTTCACCTGGTCGCGACAATGGCGGAAACCTTCTTGAGGATGGACACCGCCTTTCACCCGGAACGGACATGATGCGTGATGGCCTTGTGAAATGACCCTGTTGTCACCACTTTTGATCGTCAAACGAACTTTGCAGAACCAGAATAGCGTGACAATAAACCGGTCATGGGGTAATCTGCCGAAGTTCCTTTGACGGTCAACCGCCTGACATAGTTTCTTGGGGTGTGAAAATGTCATTTTCCCCAATGTGTCTTATAGCGTAGGAGGAGCAGGCCTTCCATTCACTTTTTGCCAACTTTCCTAAATGTATTGACTCTTGTGCCGCCAAGCCCCATCCATGAGAACCTGTCCAGCGCCAGGGAGTGGAGGTTGCGCTCTCCTGCCTAATATACTCGGCTATCACCCACCGTCCACGTCTGGTGACCTAGCTGTTGTAATAAAAGGTGGGACACAGAACAGAAAAAGAGAAATATCAGCAGCAAATGCAACTTAACTTACGCTATGGTATGTATTTATTTCTTATTTTCCTTCTTAACTCTGATAAACAGTATGATATTGCTATTACAAGAAAATTTGAATTGTTGTCAGGTAAATCCCAGGTTTATTTTAAATACACTAACTGGAAATGTAAGACAATAATTAGCGGGGACTGCTGTTTGCTTCGGGTATATTTTACAGCGATTATAAGTAACCAATTTGATCGTCAAAAATATAAATTTAATGTATACAACTGTTGGGAATCCCAATTCTATAAGGGAACACGTATATTAGAAAATTAAATCACAAGTCTAAGCAACACATGCTATGCCACATTCTTTATCTGCGTCAATAATAGAATATTAATTTCAATCGAATTGAATACATCGCTCCATTTTGGGTCTAGCGATCGACTGCTAGCCAATCAGACCGAACTCCCTTTCTTGCGTTCGGTGGGATACCACTTGCCCGCTCGCAATATGCAGCGCCAGAGTATTAAGTTTATGTTAATAGTATAGGGTGTCGACCCTGTGTCCTGTTTTTTAATTAACTAAATTAATTCTGCATGTTAACTTATTGCTTTTTATCATCATCTTGATTGAACGAAACCGGTTAGGTTTGTTCCTGTCATAACTTATGCCTTGATTGAACTAAACAAATTTGGCTTGTTCCGTACTGTCTTACCTACGGTAATTAAAGTGATTCTTACTATTGAACTTATTACTTTCTGTTATCGTGTCTTGATTGAACTAAACCAGGTTTTGTTTTGTTCCTGTCTTTAATTGCGTCTATATTACCTCAACTAATTTTGTTTGTTCCTGTTTTTAATTGTCTAGTTAATTTGAACCTTTTCATTTTGCCCTTACATTGTATTACTTTCTATTATGTTTTGATTGAACTAAACCAGTTATGGTTTGTTCATGCTTTTAAATTTCTGTCTTGATTGAAACTCTATTTGATTAAATAATTTAATTAATTCTGCATGTTAACTTATTTACTTTTTATTATCATCTTGATTGAACGAAACCGGTTAGGTTTGTTCCTATCATAAATTATGCCTTGATTGAACTAACAAATTTTGGCTTGTTCAGTACTGTCTTACGGTAATTAAAGCAATATTATAACATTTTCAAACAAAATAGATTAGCATTTCTTTGCCATAAAATGTTAGCTTTTACTGTCAGATATATCCCTTTTATTTTTGAGCCGAACAACTACGGCAAAGCAAAGAAAATTGGAATTTACTACCAGCGCACGTGTCGCCAATACATACCACTCCTTCGGTCATGTTGTGGTACGACCCTTTGTTGTGTATATCACCGTCGCCCACGCCGCGAACATACTGTGTGTTATGAACATCGTGTATGCGTTCGACTAACGATTCCATCGTAATAATAAATGGCTGAATCAGCCTTTTATTCAAAATCTCTGATTTTGACAAAACTACAACACCTAGAGTCTTGATTTTTGCAGGGTATATTGGTTTAATAAAGTACAATTTAATCGTGTAAAAAATGAATTAAAAAATTCAGTGAGGGCGTCCTCCTCAGCAAATGTTATAATATGGCTTTAAAGTGATTCTTACTATTGAACTTATTACTTTCTGTTATCGTGTCTTGATTGAACTAAACCAGGTTTTGTTTTGTTCCTGTCTTTAATTACGTCTATATTAACTCCCAATTTTGCTTCTTCCTGTCTTCAATTGCCTAGTTAAATTGATTCTTTTCATTTTGCACTTATTACTTTCTATTATGTTTGGATTCAACTAAACCAGTTATGGTTTGTTCATGGTTTTAAATTCTGTCTCGATTGCAACTCTATTTGATTAAATAATTTAATACTAACGCTGAACTTATTACATCTTCTGAACTTGTCTTGATTTAAGAACTAAACCAGTCCTTGTTTGTCCCTATCTATCACTCTGCCTTGATTGACCTAAACCATTTTTTTTTTCATCCTTTCTAAATTAGTTTTTAATATTGAACTTAACACTTTTTAATACCGTGGGTTGATTGACTAACCCCGTTTTGGTTTTCCCTGTCTTTAAATATGTTGTGCTTGAACTCAACTAATTTTTGGTTTTTAATATTTGACTTTACTTTTTATTACCATATCAAATGATTTGATTGAACTAAACCAATTTTGAATTGTTTGTGTCTTTCATTAATTAAATGAATTTTCAATATTGTCTTGAGTATCCTTGATTGAACTATATTACTTTTTATTAGCATGTCTTGATTGAACTAACCAAGTTTTAATGTGTTCCTGTCTTTAGATAATGTCCTGATTAAGCTACACCAAGTTTTTTTTTTTTTTTTTTTTTTTATTATTCTGTATTAATTTAAGAAGTAAACTAGTCTTGATTTGTTCCTGTAATTATGCCTTGATTGAGCTAACTGACTAATGTCCGATTGAACGAAACCCATTTTTGTTTGTCCCAGTCTTATATTAATGTCCTGCTTGAAATAAACCATTTAAGGTTTGTTCCTGCCTTTGATAACTTAAATTCTTAATATTGAACTTATTGCTTCTTATTGTCCTGTCTTTATTTAAGAACTAAACCAATTTTGGTTTGTTCCTGTATTTAATTTTAATTTGACTTGAGTCTTAATATTGATCTCAGTACTACTTTTTATTATTATGCATTTATTGAACTAACCAGTTAGGGTTTTTGCTCCTGTTAATTTAGTTCTTAATATTGAACTTATTAATTGTTATTATCGTGTTTTGTTAAACTTAACTGGTTTTGATTTGTACCTGTCGTTAATTACGTCTTGAGAGACCTAGCCGAGTTTTGGTTTGTTCCAGTCTTTAATCCCCTTTTATTGATTTATTTATTTATTTTAATCAATTTTTTTTTCTATTGTTGTGGTCTATTTTATTTTAGTATATTCCCTTCCCATTGTGGTCTATTTATTTGTGCATATTAACTATTAGTTAAATCTATTTATGTTGCTTTATTATTGTTATATATATAATATGTACTGTGTTCATTCTATTACTTTAGTTAACTATTATTTTATTTGGTTGTTATAATAAAAACTTTAATTTTGTATTTATTTTATTTTATTTATTATTTTATTTATTTATTTATATATATTTTTTTTTTTTTTTTTTTTTTTTATTTATTTTTTTTTTTTTATTTATTTATTATTATTATTAATTTTTTTTTTTTTTTTTTTTTTTTTTTTTAATTTAATTTTATTTTTTTATTTTTTTTTTTTTTTATTTAATTTTTTCCTTTCCTTCCTTTTGTCTATTAACTATTTCTAATATTTTTTATATTTTATTTCATTTTTTATTTTTATTCTATTTTTTTTTTTTTTTTTTTCAATTTTCATTTGTTTTTTCTATCATAAAGATTGTTCATTTCTTGTCATAGCGCGGCGGAATGCACCCCCTTCTTATTGCATGCAGATGTTTTCTTTTTCCTTGTTTATTTTCATTTTTTGTAAATTTCTTGACTTTCTTTCATGTCTTTATTTATTAATATATAAATATATATATATATTTTTCCTCATTATGTAATTGTTAATAACTTTACTCTTGTTTATTTATTTCTCTGTTTATCTCTAAATTATTATTTCATTATCATCTCGTTTTCTGTGATGAATAATTTTGTAAGCAGCCTCCGAGTGCGGTGGCCGCGCGGGAAAAATTCGACGGGCAGCTCCGTCATAATGCTATTTTTAGGCAATTTTTGCTATAATGTTCTATGCAAATTAGGTGACACTCATCTCCCAGGGCGAGCTTGCGCCGCCCGGAAAAACCCACGTGCGCTGGATAATTCATAAGTGCCGTACACTGGTACACATGCGGTCGTATTCTACATACGATATACACTACGTGCACGTGTTTCGGGGTCAAGGAAAAAACATAGCGTCATCAGATCGACCTCATTAATAATTAAAGAGTAAACATGTGCTTGTACGGTACCAACAATAATGAACACTGCGATATACTCTGTACGTGTTTCGGGGTAAAGGGAAAAACCGATTTGACCTCATTAATATTTAAAAACATTTTGATATGGTGGATTCCCACGGTCTGAACAGGTGATGTCCACTCATGTCTAGCATGTATGCTTTTGGGAATAGCCTGCGATCCATAACATTTCAGTGGAAATTAGTGCGGAAATAAATTTTGTTTGCTTGTCCACGTTACAAAAGTAAAGCAAGCGGGTCAAAATGCCGTCTTTGAACAATAATTCCCCCGTTTTTCGATCGGCAGAGGCCTGAAGAATTAGCTTGCCCGGCAGTATTTTTAATTGCCCCGGGAGTCGAGTCGGATAGGCGATTTCTCTTAGCCTGATATTTACAAGAAATTTAAAAAGAAAAGATTGCTCAAGCATGTCAAGGAAAGGCTACATAAATATGTTGCCTATATACTTCACGTGACCCAAATATTTTTCATGAGCAATCGCATGTGGAATGTTAGTGGATTGTGATAGCCATTAGGCCTACACGTAGAGAAAAAATCCGCGCTATCATAAGACTATGCTGTTTTTTGTTTTTGTTTTTTAAATAATGCATTATCAAATAATGACTGAATAGTTTTGATAAAAGACGATCCCCGACAATATGTAACTTTGCTACGGAAAGGGCTATGACAAAATGGTCCCAGTTTTAGTTGCATTCTTTACTCACAGGGTTTAAGTTGATGCGGTTTGATGGCAAATTTGAATTCACATTTCAATAACTACAGGAGGGCTTAATGAACTACGAAACTGTTTAAACTCACCGGGTGAATATCTTGCCTCTAGTGGTTGAAACGCCGCCTAATACTGGAGGACCGGTGCGGCTCCTGAGGTGGGAGGCAGCAGCATAGCATTTGCAGCATCGACACCGACCCTGACATCAGGCATCGGCTCTGCCCCCGCGCTGCTGCAGGCACCGCACCGGCACTAGACATGCATGCTACTGCTATCCGAGGCCATCCCGGAATTTCCAACACTGAGTTCACGATGTGTCATCTTCCGTATTCCTTGTAGAATTTTCTTTTTTCGCCGAGTCCGGCTGCTTCGCCGGTGCAGTAACTTTCCTCTTTCAACCCATCAGAACAACGCTAGTCCAACGAACTTGACCGTTTATAATTCAGTCGAAGTTCGACTGATTCATCTATAAAAGGCGAACTTGATCACTTCAGACAAATTTTATTTTCAAACGAACCTGACCGCTCCAGCTGAAAAAGTGAATGAGATGGAAAGGGAAAAAAACCGCGAAGTACCAGACGCTCACTAACAAGAGATCTGATTGGACCGAGCCTGGCAAGGTCGTAAGGCAGCCAATCAAGAAGGGGAATAGCCCCGCCGCAGTTACTACCTCACAAGGGTGACGTTACTGATATGGCTTGAGCTGGGGCAATTAATACAACCTGCCTTACTCCCCCCCGAACATCGAGAAAAAACCCAGCCAAAACAAAACCAACAGGAAGACCCCATGGTGACAAAAACGCTTTTGAATAGACAAGCTATTAAAAACCGCACATATTCCATTACCTATCTGATGGTACAGTTTTTACACAGAAAATATTTATTTGAAAAACCTGCCACTCGGCTTTTTCCGTAGAGGTCACAGGGTCGCCGTGACCTGTGCAATAATTACAATTAAAATTTTTTTTATTCTAGCCCCGTTCTCAAAGCGCGACGCCTCTCGAACAGCGAGCGGAGCGAGCTACTCCTACAGTTGGAAAATCATCATACAGGTATCAGAGTACAGTATAAAGAAGCCAGTGCTAACTCGGCGCATATGATTGATGTCACCACATAAAAACGTCGGAAGTTTAGTGAATCGAACCTGTTGAAGAGAGTAAAAACGCCCTCAATCGAGGTCAGACTGGGTGGAAGTGGGGTCAACTACTATGATCCCATCAGGCAGCAGTGATTTATTTTTCCAAGAAAGTCTTCTAATTTGATAAGCATGTCTTTTTGCTATAGTGTCAAAATTAGGATCTATTATCAAACATACGAAAGAAATGCATGTCAGGTATATAAAATATGAATGCAAGCGAGTATTTGAAGTCACAAAATCATCTGATACCTCACATGACCTTGCATCATGGCGCCATATTTGTCGTAATCATGTTCTCCTCATTGTCCTGTGAAAAATATCAATCTTCACTAATCAGATAAAGGGTTCACAAAAAATAACTCCCCCCTTAAAATTACAAGACATTGTTTTGCATAACTTGACATACATTTCGTTGATTTGAACAATCTAAAAACAAATGAATAAAGGAATCATTTTCCTACCCTCCCAAAGTTCTTTCCTTTTTGTTTTGGCCACAAATAATCACATTTTCCAAAAATGATGCTTTCAGAAAAAGTTACACTTTTCCACATCCTATACATTTAATGTACAAAAACATTCTCGATATCAATGTTTTGATTTATTTAATGGTGTTTTTGTTTTCTTTAATTTTTATGTATACGATTACCCAGTCACACATGCAATCATCTTGCAGTATAAAACAATGACTAATTGTCATGTACGGGGTTTTTCTAGAAGATTTTATTGAGCCGGTGTTTCAAAAATGGTAAAATCAATTTAAGAGTTACAAAACATTTCTTTTCATAACTTTACATTCATTTTGTTGATTTGAAAAATTTAAAAAACTGTGAATAGAGGCATCTTTTTGCTACCCTACCAAAGTTATCCTTTCTTAAAATCTTTTTGTTTTGGTCAAAAATAATCACATTTTTCAAAAATGATGCTTTAAAAAGTTGCGCTTTTCAACATCCCATACATGTAATGTACAAAACTTTCTCGCTATCAATGTTACGATTGATTTAATTCACCTTTTTGTGTCTGAACTCTGAGTCACCCATGCAACCATCACGTAGTGCAAAATAATGATTTGTTGAAGCTAATTTTGACATAAATTAGGATGTTGAAAAGTGCAACTTTTTCTGAAAGCATCATTTTTAGAAAACGTGATTATTTTTGGCCAAAACAAAATGATTTTCAGACGAAAGAACGTTGGGAGGGTAGAAAAACAATTCCTTTATTCACAGGTTTTTAAATTTTTCAAATCCACGAAATGTATGTCAAGTTATGCAAAAAAATGTTCTGTAATTTTAGGGGGGAGTTATTTTTTGTGAACCCTTTATAATGGTATTGGCTCCCAGCATGAATTATTGATTTTATAAGTAGGTAAAGAAAATCACATAATAGTGACTACAGTATTACAAATGAACCAAAAATGTTTGACTGAGAGGTCACACAATGGTCTCAGTGTTACAGTGACGTGTCCATAAAGGTGCAGGATTGGTCTTTTTGAAAAATATCGTCACAAAATATCAAATATCAACTCATGATCATGACAGTGTCAAACAACTATCAAGTCTCATTTGAAAATATCATCAGAGCGTCAAACAACTACCAAGTCTCACTTGAAAATATCTTGTGAACCTCTGGTTTTACCAGAAATATCATAGAAATATCGTCAGTTATAAATCTAGCTTCGTGATATTTAGAAGACATAATTATATCGTCCAAATATCGTCAGTTTCGATATTTATAATATACATGATGTCGCCAAACTATCATTATAAATTTTATATACAAACAAATCTATCTCACATGATATTTAGAAGATCGTCTAAATATCGTCAAAATATTGCTACTCTCTATATGATATTTACATGATATCATGATCGCCAAAATATCATCTTTCTAGATACTGTGATTCACTTCTAAAATAATGGCGATATATCTGATAGTTAGAAAAGTCTAGCTTCATGGTACTTAGAAGATATACATATCGTCCAAATATCGTCAGTTTCGATATAATATTTACATGATATATATCACGAAACTATCATTATTCAGACAAATCTATAGCTCACGTGATATTTAAAAGATATAATATCGTCTAAATATCGTCTAAATATTGCTACTTTCTATATGATATTTACATGATATATATCGCCAAACTATCATCCTTCTAGATGCTGTGATTCACTTCAAAAATAATATGGCGATATATCTGATAGTTAGACAAATCTAGCGTCATGATATTTAGAAGACTGTAATCGTTTAAATATCGCTACTTTCTATCTGATATTTACATGATATATATAGTCGAAATATCAGCTTTCTAGATTCTGTCATAAATTTTAAACTCTAGATTAATGATATTTAGAAGGTATATATCGTCCAAATATCATCCGGCAGTTTCTATGCCAAAGTATCACCTTTAGTCTAGATGCTGTCATGCCTTTCAAAAATAATGGCGCGATATATCTGATAGTTAGACAAGTCATGATATTCTATCGTCTATATCATATTTACATGATATATCGCCAAAATATCGTCTTTCTAGATGCTGCGATCTTACACGTCAAAAATAATGGCGATATATTTCTGATAGTTAGACAAGTCTAGCTACATTATATTTAGAAGATATTGTTCAAATATTGTCAGTTTCTATATGATATTTACATGATATATCGCCAATAATAATTACATTGTAAATTGGAACAGACACCAATTTTTTCAGGAATTCTTGTTTATCTTTCAATGAAAAATGTCTTTGGAAGGAATGTGCGAGGACCTCAAAAATAATTTCTTTCGAGGTTGTCGCTATAATTATATAAGTCCTTCCCTTTTTTTTAATGAAAAGCTTCTTTTTTGTTTAATTCAAGGTATTCAGGTATTCTTTATCACCAACTTTTATTATGTTTAAACACCGAGCATTGATAAAGCTTTTAAAGAGATTACGATGAGAGAATCAGATATAATCCGAGTAATTGCTTTCAAAATGCAAATGAAAAGCTTTTTAAAAAACTTCATGAAAGAAATTAGGCTGATTGCAGAGGATGATTTAAGGAAGCCCCATCATGCACTGTAAAAGTGTTATCACTAGTGTTTCAACTGCCACTTTACTTTTCAAATCCCATTGAACTCTGTGCAAAAGATGTTGTTTTAGAATTGCCCGTGTGTCATTATTACTTGGTCGATTTCAGATCTAAATTCACACCTTCTGTAGATAACATAAAATGTGAAATCGACCAACTTTTAGAAGGTGTTTTTATTGTAAATATATCTGTCCAAATTCAAATTTAACCATGCACGTGTGTATGCAGTGGGCGGGCAGTGGTGTCATGTTCACTCACACAGCTGTGTTAACCGCAAGACTTGCTGGGAAGTGCTTAAATCATCCTCTGGGCTGATTGTTTGTGATAAATGAGTTTAAAATATTCATCAAAACACTCAACATTTTCAATGTCCAAAAATCGTATCCAATTACTCCAAGACACCCGGGTATCATGAAACGTGGTCAATGCAGAAAAATGAATTTAGAGCGAAATGGGGTCTAATACGCCTAACGAATGTCCAAAAATTAACAATTCAAATTTTTGAAAAAAAAAAAAATGGTTTCAAATTACTATATTTCATGAGCTCGATGCGGAAAAATAAGCCAAATTTACCTAATGATTGTGTAATTTCGATTCTCCGGCCAAATTCACCATGCTTGAATTATGTCTTTCTAAACATGTTAAAATACATCCCCAAATTCTAAACTGTCTTATGTTCCTAGAATTTGAAAACCAAGAAATCAACAGCTATAATCATGACATGATTAGGAACATTTGCATTAGGGACAATCATGCAATGTTCTAAATCATTAAGAATCAGAAAATTGAGTGATAATTAGTATAAGAAAAGATTTCTAAATGGCGAAAAATAACGACGGGGTCAAAATATCAACCCTTTTACGGGGTCAATTTTATTTAACCCTATTCGTGGTCGGGGTCATTTTCAGTTACTGACATCATATTAAATAAATGACCCCAAATATAGTCATTTTTCGACCCACGTTCCGGGGTCATTTTCAAACCGGGACCCATGAATGAAGTCATTTCAACCACTTTTCTAATCATGACCCCTGGATATAGTCATTTTTTGACACTAATAGGGTTATTTTTCAACTGACACTATTAGGGGTCAAATAATTTTTTGTCATTTTTAACTACAATTTGGGTCAAATCATTTGACTTCATGTACCGGGTCAAAAATGACTTCAATGGGTTCGGGGCATAGTTGACCCTGCATATGGGGTCAAAAATTACTACTTTAGGGTAATTTTTGACCAAACAATGCCAACACAAAGTTTCTTCTATACACTGAATGAGAAATGGGGGGGGGGGCACTTCCATATAATTATTGGTACGCGTCATGTGCAAACACGCAACTCGCAAAATACCTAATACGCAGGGGTGTGTATGCATCGTTCTCAAACAATGCCAACACAAAGTTTCTTCTATACACTGATTGAGAAATGAGGGGGCGGGGCACTAGTCCCATAGATTGGTACGTGTCATGTGCCTGGAGGACCCTTGTTGAGGCAAACTCTACACCCAATGAACCCCGTTTTTCATCAGCTAACACCCAATGGTCCTCTTTTGTTTAAAAGAAATTAACACCAAATCTGCAAATTCTCAAACCATATTAAAAATTACTCAATGTTGAGAAACGCCCACTGACCCCTTTTTGCAGCGAACACCCAATGATTTTCGTTTTTAAAAATCTGCAAATTCTCAAAACATGTTAAAAAACTAAGATGATAATACCGTATATCAAATGTACCGTATATCAAATTTATTTGTCTAACTATCGTTCTCAAAAACTAGCTAGATGATAGGTATCAAATTCATCTATCATTCTCTAGATCTAGATAGATTATATGCAGGGTATCAAATTCGTCAAACTATCAGATATAGGCCATATCGCCGATTTTGATAAAATGTCCTTGCTACCTTTCATCTAAATATCGCCATCTAGATCAAGCTGAAGATATATATCAAATTGTCTAACTATCGTTCTCATGATCTAGCTAGACGGTATATATCATTTGTCTAACTATCAGATATATCGCCGATATCCTTGTTATACATTTCATCTAAATATCGTCATCTAGATCTTGCTAGATGATATATATCAAATTTGTCTAACTATCGTTCTCAAGATCTAGCTAGATTATAATCAATTTTGTCAGATATCAGATATAATCAGATATATCTCCGATATTTGATAGTTTCCTTTCTACTTTGCCTTATTTAAATATCGCCAGCTAGATGATTTATCAGATATATTGCCGATATTTCATAAAATAAAAGCCTATACTTTGTCTATCGTTCTATCGTTTCTAAAATCTAGCTAGACGATATCTATTATTTGTCTAACTATCAGATATATCGCCGATATTTTATAAAATTTCCAAGTTCCTACTTTGTCTAATTATCGTTCTCAAAATCTAGCTAGACGATATCTATCATTTTGTCTAACTATCAGATATATCGACGATATTTTATAAAATTTCCAGCTACTTTGTCTTACTTAAATATCGCCATCTAAATCTAACTAGACGATATGTATCGTTTGTCTAACTATCAGATATATCGCCGATATTTTATCAAATTCCCATGTTCCTATATACTTTGTCTAACTATCGTTCTCAAAATCCAGCTAGACGATATCTATCTCAAAATCTAGCTAGAAGATATCTATCATTTTGTCTAACTATCAGATATATCGCCGATATTCATAAAATTTCTATGATATTTGTCTTATCTAAATAATGCCATATAAATCTAACTAGACGATATGTATCGTTTGTCTAACTATCAGATATATCGCCGATATTTTATAAAATTTCAAAGTTCCTACTTTGTCTAACCATCGTTCTCAAAATCTAGCTAGAAGATATCTATCATTTTGTCTAACTATCAGATATATCGCCGATATTCATATCATTCTCAAAATCCAGCTAGACGATATCTATCATTTGTCTAACTATCAGATATATCGCCGATATTTTATAAAATTTCCAAGTTCCTACTTTGTCGTATTTAAATATCGCCATCTATATCTAGCTAGACGATATGTATCGTTTGTCTAACTATATCAGATATATCGTCGATATTTCATAAAATTTCCAAGTTGCTACTTTGTCTAACTATCGTTCTCAAAATCTAGCTAGATGATATCTATCAGTTGTCTAACTATCAGATATATCTCCGATATTTTATGAAATTTCCAAGTTCCTACTTGTCTAACTATTATCAGATATATCGCCGATATTTTATAAAATTTCCTCCTACTTTGTCTAACTATCGTTCTCAAAATCTAGCTAGACGATATCTATCATTTTGTCTAACTATCAGATATATCGCCGATATTTTATAAAATTTCCAGCTACTTTGTCTTACTTAAATATCGCCATCTAAATCTAACTAGACGTTTATGCTATTTTGTCTTATCTAAATATCGCCGTCTAAATCTTAACTAGACGATATGTATCGTTTGTCTAACTATCAGATATATCGCCGATATTTTATAAAATTCCCATGTTCCTATATACTTTGTCTAACTATCGTTCTCAAAATCCAGCTAGACGATATCTATCATTTGTCTAACTATCAGATATATCGCCGATATTGTATAAAATTTCCAAGTTCCTACTTTGTCTAATTATCGTTCTCAAAATCTAGCTAGACGATATCTATCATTTTGTCTAACTATCAGATATATCGCCGATATTCATACAATTTCTATGCTATTTTGTCTTATCTAAATATCGCCGTCCAAATCTAACCAGACGATATGTATCGTTTGTCTAACTATCAGATATATCGCCGATATTTCATAACATTTCCAGCTACTTTGTCTATTACTTAAATATCGCCATCTAAATCTAACTAGACGTTTATGCTATTTTGTCTTATCTAAATATCGCCGTCTAAATCTTAACTAGACGATATGTATCGTTTGTCTAACTATCAGATATATCGCCGATATTTTATAAAATTCCCATGTTCCTATATACTTTGTCTAACTATCATTCTCAAAATCCAGCTAGACGATATCTATCATTTGTCTAACTATCAGATATATTCGCCGATATTTTATAAAATTTCCAAGTTCCTACTTTGTCTAACTATCGTTCTCAAAATCCAGCTAGACGATATCTATCATTTGTCTAACTATCAGATATATCGCCGATATTTTATAAAATTTCCAAGTTCCTACTTTGTCTAACTATCGTTCTCAAAATCTAGCTAGACGATATCTATCATTTTGTCTAACTATCAGATATATCGCCGATATTGTATAAAAATGTCCAGCTACTTTGTCTTATCTAAATATCGCCATCTAAATCTAGCTAGACGATATGTATCGTTTGTCTAACTATCAGATATATCGCCGATATTCTATAAAATGTCCATGTTACTTTGTCTTATCTTAATATCGCCATCTAAATCTAACTAGACGATATGTATCGTTTGTCTAACTATCAGATATATCATCGATATTTCATAAAAGTTCCAAGTTGCTACTTTGTCTATATCGTTCTCAAAATCTAGCTAGACGATATCTATCATATCTAAATATCGCCATCTAAATCTAACTAGACGATATGTATCGTTTGTCTAACTATCAGATATATCGTCGATATTTCATAAAATTTCCAAGTTGCTACTTTGTCTAACTATCGTTCTCAAAATCTAGCTAGACGATATCTATCATTTTGTCTAACTATCAGATATATCGCCGATATTTTATAAAAATGTCCAGCTACTTTGTCTTATCTAAATATCGCCATCTAAATCTAGCTAGACGATATGTATCGTTTGTCTAACTATCAGATATATCGCCGATATTCTATAAAATGTCCATGTTACTTTGTCTTATCTTAATATCGCCATCTAAATCTAACTAGACGATATGTATCGTTTGTCTAAATATCAGATATATCATCGATATTTCATATAAAAGTTCCAAGTTGCTACTTTGTCTATATCGTTCTCAAAATCTAGCTAGACGATATCTATCATATCTAAATATCGCCATCTAAATCTAACTAGACGATATGTATCGTTTGTCTAACTATCAGATATATCGTCGATATTTCATAAAATTTCCAAGTTGCTACTTTGTCTAACTATCGTTCTAAAAATCTAGCTAGACGATATCTATCAGTTGTCTAACCATCAGATATATCGCCGATATTTTATAAAATTTCCAAGTTCCTACTTTGTCTTATCTAAATATCGCCATCTAAATCTAACTAGACGATATGTATCGTTTGTCTAACTATCAGATATATCGTTGATATTTCATAAAATTTCCAAGTTGCTACTTTGTCTAACTATCGTTCTCAAAATCTAGCTAGACGATATCTATCCGTTGTCTAACTATCAGATATATCGCCGATATTTTATAAAATTTCCAAGTTCCTACTTTGTCTTATCTAAATATCGCCACCTAAATCTAACTAGACGATATGTATCGTTTGTCTAACTATCAGATATATCGTCGATATTTCATAAAATTTACAAGTTGCTACTTTGGCTAACTATCGTTCTCAAAATCTAGCTAGACGATATCTATCAGTTGTCTAACTATCAGATATATCGCCGATATTTTATAAAATTTCCAAGTTCCTACTTTGTCTTATTTAAATATCGCCACCTAAATCTATAGACGATATGTATCGTTTGTCTAACTATCAGATATATCGTCGATATTTCATAAAATTTCCAAGTTGCTACTTTGTCTTATCTAAATATCGCCATATAAATCTAGCTAGACGATATCTATCAGTCTAACTATCATATCGTTATGAATTCGGCAGACGGCCGAATCCGGATTCGTCTTTTGGTAAATTCATTTTACGCATACATTACTTTTGAATTCGAGAACAAGGGATCAATGCTTTACCTATAGAGGGCGGCATATCGATTTTTTAACGGTTATCGTCTTTGACCGTACTGTGAGTCACCGTTAGCTAACCCTGTATGCCGCCCTCTTTTGAATACTTATCATCTGATCTCCGTTAATAAATCGACATGCTGCCCTCCATCATGTATAGCATTGATCCCTTATTCTCAAATTCAAAAGTAATGAATGCGTAAAATGAATTTACCAAAAGCCGAATCCGGATTCGGCCGTCTGCCGAATTCATAACGATATATATGTCTAAATATCACAAAATATCGTGGCACTATCAAAAATATCTAAATTTCTCCCTATCTATTAGTACGTAAAATATCATTCATCCACCCAAAAAGACCAATCCTGCACCTTCCTCGACGTGTCTGGGATGGAAAAGCACGTCGTTCGTCTGCAGTATATTTTAAGATTGCCAGCTGGTTTGCATGCTTTAATTGTCATGTGTGTACTTGATTGTTTATCTTGTTCAGTTAACATATCTCTTTAAACTGCTGATAAATCGTGGTTTACTGGAGTTGGCTCTGTTAGAATTCAATATTTTTTAATAGAATTCTATTATCCAGATGGGGCAATGCAGCGGAATTTGACATTACTAGATTTAGCTAGATTTCACCTGAGCTTGGCACTTTAGATGCTAAAAACGTACAAACTTGACGTTTACACAAAATAAATTTAACATTTATTTTATTACAAAAATGGTTTACTATGGAAAGCCGATCATTAGACAGCTATTTAATTGCGCATTCCAATATCTGTGATTTAACCCAATATAGAATTTGAGTCAAGCTCTGTCTGTGTATATTATTCGCGCCCTCTAGCCAGGCAGACCATCATTTTAATAACAATATGCTATTAACATATGAATTGGACACATGCAAATTACTGAGTGTCACATCCTGATTTAATGATCCTTGTACTGATCTTTATGATATTCAGGGTTTTGTACAACTCATAATAACATGTCACCATGGTCACTAAGCAGATCATAATGTCTTGGCCGCCTCCTATTGTACTTGTTCATCATCCACGCCCGGCATCCACGTGAATTGAGTGCCCTCTCAAGGATGTCTACGTTGATAATATTTAGGCCTAATAGTTCCGCTTTCAGTTATACATTTGCTATGTAGAAACCTATACTCTCTGCCAAGTCTCTGCCCGTAAGCTGTTTGCACACCGAAGTGCTGAAAATCCATGTACAATGTGTAAATATCTACACTATACACTGTTATGGGATGTTCTTCTATTCACTTTAATCACCGTCATCAATGCACAAAATCTACAGCTTTCATCACAACTATTGTCACCTGAAACTGTTGCAAGTGGTACACTCTATGAATATTTAGTTAACGAGCTATTTAATTATGGCACTCCCCGTGGCATGCAAGAAGATACTGTTATATTGGATACAGACATGTCTCAAAATGGCTCGACACAATGTCAGCAAGATCTCAATCAGATGATGTTGGATCTTTCCCAAGGACAGATGTATGCCTTTAACAGTAAGTTAATTACAATTTTTTTTACTGAGTACTATAATAGAAGACATAGATAAAAAAAAGACTAGTTTGCGTCTGACGTCAATGTCAATCACATTCCTTACGAATCGCCAGAAAATGGCGGAAAATTACGTACTTTTACGAGGCAAAAGCAACTTTTCTAGGTATTGTTGACGGAGCCTTCGGGAAAAAAAGTTTCCCACTATAAAAGACCTAACTTTTGAGATGGTTTGTATGTTTGAAGGTGCAAAATTAACAAAGAGGCGTCCGGTTTTTCAGGACCTCATCATCACGACACTTGTTAACAAACCGTGCTCGAGTTTGATTGACAGATGACGTCAGACGCAAGCTGGTCTTTTTTTTTTTTATCTCTGTCTTCAATTATACCAGTGACACTGCCTGATTCCTATTGTTGCCGCTCAGCTCAGATATATCACTGCTGCTAGCAACTTCATTGGCACCCCAAGACTACCCCATTAAAACCATTTGTGTGCCTCACATGTTATATGTCACTGATGTCATCAGACAGGGTCTAATTCTGCATAAAACCGGGCAACGTTATTTCTATAGATCTGCTGCGCATTCAAATTGCATTGTATTGCATCGTAATTTCATTTGTGTCTATGCTAATTATGTTTACACAACATGAACTCACGTGTTTTCAAGCAAATTCGCCGATAATAGGTGATCAAAAGCGATCGGAATGTTACAAAAGTACAGATCACATTCAGCTTACTTCATATGAGATGATCTTTGGAAAAATACGGCATAATTTGTCTTGGTGCCATGAAATAAAATGCCATGAAATAAAATATTAATACGTTGCGGCAATTCATGATTGACAACTAACAATCGGCGTGTCCTTCGTATCCTCCACTGTCAATTTCTTATCCACTCACTAATCCTCACAAAAGCTTTGTATTGATTACGTAATGTGTGGAGGCAAATTGCAATAAGTACAATGAAATAATGAGTAGGGCGGGCTCCGAGGTGGGTTTCTTCTTCATCTTACGTAACAGTATTGTTCTCCAAAAAACCCGGAAGCTTGTCGTTTGGAGCTCTAGCTGAAATACAGCAAGATAATGTAAGATAGTAAATGTAAACCTGTATTTTAGCTAGAGTATCTCGAGCTAGAAGTCATCCTTACAAGCCGACGTCGAACGTCGGCTTGTGCTGTCTCTTCCCAATTCTTCTTTCTTCTTCTTCTTCTTTCTTTCTTCTGGCAACCGCAATCAACTGCATCTAGCTTCGCAAGGGATTGACAGATTTCAACCAAACTTGACCCAAAAGACCACGGGGGTAGGCCAAACCTAGCTAAAATACAGGTTTACATTTACTATCTTACATTATCTTGCTGTATTTCAGCTAGAGCTCCAAACGACAAGCTTCCGGGTTTTGTTGGAGAACAATACTGTTACGTAAGATGAAGAAGAAACCCGCCTCGGAGCCCGCCCTACTCATTATTTCATTGTACTTATTGCAATTTGCCTCCACACATTACGTAATCAACACAAAGCTTTTGTGAGGATTAGTGAGTGGATAAGAAATTGACAGTGGAGGATACGAAGGACACGCCGATTGCTAGTTGTCAATCATGAATTGCCGCAACGTTTTAATATTTTACTGCATGGCATTCCGCAAGCACCAAGACAAATTATGCCGTATTTTTCCCAAGATCATCTCATATGAAGTAAGCTGAATGCGATCTGTACTTTTGTAACATTCCGATCGCTTTTGATCACCTATTATCGGCGAATTTGCTTGAAAACACGTGAGTTCATGTTGTGTAAACATAATTAGCATAGACACAAATGAAATTACGATGCAATACAATGCAATTTGAATGCGCAGCAGATCTATAGAAATAACGTTGCCCGGTTTTATGCAGAATTAGACCCTGTCTGGCCAAACCTTCCATTTGACTTTGACCTTGCTGTGACCTTTGACCTAGCTATAATGGTCAAAAATGTGATTTCACCAAAAATGCTACTCCTTCCACAAATTTAATGCGATGAGGACATGGTTATATCATGTGACTCGGCCTTAGTCGGTGTCTATAGGGTGTGCTCAGATAAGGGGTCAAAGGTCATTAAGGGGTCATTTCCGGTCAAAGTCTAAAAAATATTCAAAAAATCACTGTCTTTACAAATTACATAGCAGAGAGTCGCCATTAGCACACATGCATCGCTACTAGCCAGGGTCTTTAGGATGCCTACAATTTTGGGGTCAAAGGTCATTAAGGGGTTACTTCTGGTGAAAAACCAAAATTATCAAAAATGTTCAAAAAAATTGTATCTCAAAATGTAAACAGACCAGAGTAATATAACCATCATACATGAATCAGTGTTACCTGATGTATGCACGGTATTTTTATTTTGGGGGTCAAAGGTCATTAAGGGGTCACTTCCTGTTTTTAGCTAGATAACTTCAAGAATTTTTATCTCAACAACTGAACATAGTAGAATTTTTTAATTAAAACTGGATCAATGCATTTTGTCGGTGTACATAAGGTTTTTTTTCCATTGAGGTCAAAGGTCATTAAGGGGGTCAAAAGGTCAATCAAAATTTTCAAAAATCAAAATCCATGTATAAGTTCCGATTAAGCTGAAATTCACCAGGAATATTTCTTATGACATCCTAAGCACAATGCAAGAGCAGTTGACCCCATCCGTAACCCAGGGGTCAAGTTATAGGGTCAAATTGCGGCTTGTATTCAGCGTCTGTTGATTTTTTTTCTTTCTTTTTTTAATATATTTATTCATATGTATTTTCTTTAATTGTTTAATTACTTATTTACTTGATTTATTTCTTGTCATTTACTTTAACTTGTTTTAAATTTAGCTGTCCATGACATTTTTCTGAATCATTGTGTTCATTGGCGGGTGATTGAACATGTTTTTCTTTCCTTAATCTTCGCCATTATACTTGCCTGCTATATTCACCTTGATTGCTGGAATGTCGTGATCAATTTTCCCCTTTTTGTTGTGTATTTTCAAGTCATATTTAGTACTAGGTTTCTAATCGTTGTGATTAAAAAAAAAAAAAAAAAATCCCTTATATTATTATTTCTGTATCTATTATTGATTTATATTTGTTTATGCATTAGCCTTTCTTTATGGTATATTTCGTCGGTCGCAACACATAGTGGCGTACGTGAAGGACAAAATACGTTTCCGAGCAAACCGTTTTTGAAGGATATGCTACTAGTAACAGGGTCTATACTTCTCCACTGTTATCTCTCAGTGGCCCGATTCCATTTGAAATTGAAGTTTAAGGTTCAAACTATTAAACTGTGTCTTTAATAGTTAACAAGGAATAACTGTTATAGGATAATAGTTAGCTCTAAAGCTATACGCCACTATGTGAAACGGAAAGTTTGGACAATCACTCTACGCCACTATGTGTTGCGACCGACGATTTATCAGTTACCTGGTGGTTTTCCGTGCTCGTATGACTCTGTCCTATATGCTTTTGGCCCCTAATTTGTTTTTCATCACCTACTTTAAACTTCAGTGTTTAGTTTAACCTTGTGAGGTTTTTTTTTGTGTGTGTTTTTTTGTTTGTGTTTGTTGTTGTGTGTGTTTGACGTTGGATCTTCATGGCAAATTGTAAAAAATGTTTGAAGACCATTGTTCATGATCGTATTTAGCTTTGCTCCAAAGCCAACCTATTTTCCATCCAATTGAAAGAAAAAATGAAAAACCATGCCATATGCCCTCTGACACTAATAGTAAAGACCTCGCCTGGCGGCTCGGTGAGTGGGCTTTCGCGGTTGGTGGGTTTTGTAGACCAATATCTTAGGGAGACAGTGATCTTTACTGCATAGTTGTCCTACTGCATAGTGGCCATATACCCGGTACTTGTTGGTGACTTATGTACCGTAGCTTGCCAATAGTGAAGCTTGCCTTCGGCAAGCTCTGTACCATGTACATGCACTGCTGGGAGTGGTATTAATTTTTTACAGAATGGTCTAAACCAGGCAGGGATTGGCCTATATACATTTTCTTTAAAAATACCAGTCACTTGCTTGGGTTTATTTTACTTGGGGATCACTGGATCTTCTAAGGTACTGCGAGGGCTCTTACCTGGCGGCTCGGTGAGTGGGCTTTCGCGGTTGGTGGGTTTTGTAGACCAATATCTTAGGGAGACAGTGATCTTTACTGCATAGTTGTCCTACTGCATAGTGGCCATATACCCGGTACTTGTTGGTGACTTATGTACCGTAGCTTGCCAATAGTGAAGCTTGCCTTCGGCAAGCTCTGTACCATGTACATGCACTGCTGGGAGTGGTATTAATTTTTACAGAATGGTCTAAACCAGGCAGGGAATGGTCTATCTACATTTTCTTTACAAAATACCAGTCACTTGCTTGGGTTTATTTTACTTGTGGATCACTGGATCTTCTAAGGTACTGCGAGGGCTCTTATCAAGAGCTAACAGCAGCTCTGTACCTGTAGAGCTGGAGTTAGTATATACTAGAATGTGCTTTTAAGTTCAAGCTTGAGCTTTAATATCATGCTAACATGACTTCATTAATTTTGTTTTCATGTTAGTGTCCTAACACGAGAGATCCGAAATGGATATTCGTGCATAAGGACAGGAAGGTCATTTTTAGCAATCATCACACGAAAGACCAAAAATGGGTACTCGTGCTGAAATTTTCATAGATCCAAGTTAGGAATCTATGTTTTCTTGTATGCTTTTATATGATATACCATATAGGCCTATATTATATAAGAAAAACGATATAATTCAACTATAGACATTCTTCAACTAAGTCGCATGTTACTAGTATAGGTTGTACTGCTATGAATAAGTAAAGTAGTAAGCCTATAGAGTGTCTGGAATTAATCAATATTACGGCGCAAGATGACATTGTCATGGTGCTGTAGTAATTCGTGAGAGCTTTAGTAAAAGCTAACCGATACATAATTTATACACATCGAATTTATGTTCAAAATCTAAACATGGGTCAGTTTTAGAACCATTCTAGACCTTCACAGCGCAACTGATGACGGAGTTTAACTCCAGAAACGTGATTTTGTATATAAGCTTGCATACAGCTTGCAAAACACGTCTTGCTAGCTGTATGTTTAGTAGCAACGGATTTAGCTTGTTCCAATTTGGGTAGATAATCATGACAGTGGAACAAAGTATAGCTAATTGCCGATATGAGTGGGTTTCGTTTGAGAATATGTTGTGCGCAGAGTAGCATAACTTAATACATTTGCAAGGCTCCAAAGAGCAAGCAAAAGAGACTTCTAGTACAATCATCATTATCATAAAATATAGTACCAAGTGCAGGTACATATGAAGTATACATGCTTTCAAGTCTGAAAGACAATTATGTGAACTCCACTAATTGCAAGTCTTTGCTATGTTTTTAAGCTGTACGGAATTAATATTTTGTTTAATTCCTAGTTAGCACGCTTACTATTCAGAACGCCGCATTAAAAGCCAATAAGACATGAAACACTGATCTCTCACAAAGTTGTTTCGATTAATCAATATTGTTATACCATGTACACGGTATAGTGATGAGATCAGATGGTGTTTAACATGTCTAGATGTTTACAGCATGATTCGATATTTCGGGTATTTCTAGCCAGAATTACCCGAGGGATTTCCAGATAGAAATTCCTTACAAAAATGAGACTCTAAATTGTTCCATAGTTTTTGGATATTTATGTCTTTTTCGGATATATTATTTTCATCGCCTAATGAGATAGCTCACTGGAAGCAGATTCTGTCCGTGGACCCGCCATTTTATATAATAAATTGAATCCTTTCTTTTATGATGATATTGTCGATAATGCTATGCCAAAGAATCTGTTTAAACCCAATTGTGTTAACTCCTGTAACTACTACTTTGATAATTTACTTGATATTGATGTATCGTTCAGTGACAATTTTTCAATTTTACATTTAAATTCTTGTAGTTTTAACAAAAACCGTGACAACATTGAAATTTTCTTATCAAATTTGAAACACACTTTTTCTGTAATTGCAATGTCAGAAACTTGGTTTAAGGAGGATCAATCTAATTTAATCGATATTACCAATTATAATTTAATTAGTGTACCACGGAAGAACAGGAAAAGTGGTGGTGCTGCTTTGTACATTCATAATTCGCTTTCTTTTAAATTAAGAAAGGATCTTGACCTAATTCAGTATGACTCTTCTGTTAATGTTATTGATCACTCTGAGTCTATCTTCGTTGAAATTATGAATTCAAAGTGTAAGAATATAATTATTGGTAATGTTTATCGTGCTCATAGAACTGACGTTGATTCATTTAACTCTGATTTAAGCCGTTGTCTTGATGTTATTGCAAATGAAAACAAGCATTGCTATATTTCAGGTGATTTTAACTTAGACCTTTTACAGCACGAGAATGATTTAAAAATTCAGAATTTCCTTACAAATTTCTTTGATCATAATATGTTTCCACTTATAGATAGCCCCACCAGGATAACGTCACATTCTGCCACACTTCTTGATAATATTTTCACTAATGTTTTTGATAAGAAAATTAAGTCTGGTATATGTGTGTCTGACATCACGGATCATTACCCTATTTTTCAATTTACTGATTCTATTTCATTGAAATATAATTTTGTTGGATCCACACATGGTCGTTCATTTACTCAACGGAACATTCATTCATCCACAAATCACCTTCAATTAACTAATTGGAATCATGTTCTTAATGAGGAATCTGTTAGCCAAGCGTATAAGTTATTTATTGATAAACTGTCTGTATTATATAATCGTTGTTTTCCAGTTAAGGCTAAACGTGTGAATTTAAGTTATAAGCGTATCTACCAAAAAAACGTTGACAACGTAAAGAAATCAGCAAGTTTAAAACAACCCACCTCGGCTCACTTTTTGAAACTTGGTCCCATTTGTAAAAGGTATACTGATTTAAACTTTATCATATTTATATAAATTTAAAACATTTCCAGAAGTGTTATGTATCTTTAATATTCAGATGCGATATTAATTTGTAAGCTTTCTGGAACGACCTGAAAGGTTATTATCTAGTTCTTGCATAATAATCATGATTAATGATTGAATTAAGCAAATAACAAGTAGGCTTGTAATCTTGTTGGAAACGCTGTGTTCTGTTGAAATAAAATAAAAACACTGATTTGCTGTTGGTGTTAAAAATGGGACCAAGTTTCAAAAAGTGAGCCGAGGTGGGTTTTTTAAACTTGCTGATTTCTTTACGTTGTCAACGTTTTTTGGTAGATTTCTTTTCTTTTTATGAATGTAGTCAAGCAGCTCCAAGCTTGGAAAGTCATCAGGTTAGGAAGTGCTCCATAAAACGAATAAAACGAAAAATAGATGTTTGAAGTTGCAATTCTTGATTCATGACAATAAATAATTAAACGAAACTTTATAGTCGTTTATTTTAAAACTTGCTTGTCATGCGTGACTGTAATGTTAAGAGGCGTACACAAATGATCAATATACATTTTAATATATATTCAAGGCAAGGTAAATATGTAAAGAAAATGTAAATATGAACAACACACACCCAATGTTGACAATGCCACAGAGACACAGAGAGTAAGTCCGATTTAGGCCTACCTCAAGTCGGAACTGGTAAATGCGCATTATATTTAAGCCTATACTACGGAAGCGTCTAAATTCCCCGAGTATGCAATATAATCGTGTTTTAATGTTTATGGTTCTTTGTAGCCCTAGTTGGATATTCCTATTAAGCGGCGGTTGTCGGCGATCTTTCGTGGTTTGTGGTTTTCATCAAGCCCTGCCCTCTATCGGGAGCTAATTTATAGTTTAAGCTTGTTGGATATCCATATTTCGTGGTTTCTGGTTCTTGGTAGCTATGTGGGGCAATCTATAGTTGCATATCCAAATTTCGCGGTTTCTGGTTCTTTATAGCCCTGTGGGGCAATCTAGTTGGATATCAATATTGAGCTGCAGTTGTTGTTGATCTTTCGCGGTTTGTGGTCTTAATTTGTTGGATATCCATATTTAGCGGTTTGTGGTTGTTTATAATCGATAGGCCTGCGGGCAATGTAATTGGATATCCAAATTTCGTGGTTTGTGGTTCTTTGTAGCCCTGCGAGGCAATCTAGTTGGATAACCCTATTAAGCGGCGGTTATCGGCGATCTTTCGTGGTTTGTGGTTTTAATTTTCCTCATCAAGCCCTGCCCTCTATCGGGAGCTAATTTATAGTTTAAGCTTGTTGGATATCCATATTTCGTGGCTTGTGGTTCTTTGAAGCCCTGTGGGGTCATAGTTGCATATCGAAATTCCGCGGTTTGTGGTTCTTTATAGCCCTGCGGGCAATCTAGTTGGATATCAATATTGACCGGCAGTTGTTGGCGATCTTTCGCGGTTTGTGGTTTTAATTTTTTGGATCCATATTTCGCGGGTTGTGGTTCTTTATAATCAATAGGCCTGCGAGAAATCTGGTTGGATTTCCAAATTTCGCGGTCTGTGGTTCTGTGCAGCCCTGCGGGGCAATCTTGTTGGATATCCCTATTAAGCGGCGGTTGTCGGCGATCTTTCGCGGTTCGTGATTTTAATTTCCGTATCAAGCCCTGCCCTCTATCGGGAGCTAATTTATAGTTTAAGCTTGTTGGATATCCATATTTCGTGGGTCTTCAACAAAGAGCTTATTAATGTGAATAGATGGTTCCAGGTAAATAAATTATCTGTCAATGCTAAAAAAACTAATTATATGTTACTCGGTACCAAGAAGAACACAAAACCCGAGTACAATTTGCAATTGTTTCTTAACTCTGACAGGCACTCAAGAACACCGCTTGAAAAAGTGCCAAGCACTAAGTTTCTAGGTCTACAAATTGACCAGAATATCACTTGGAAAGAACATATTGATAATATTGTAAAAACATGTTCAAGAAATGTCGGTATAATTAATAAATTAAAAACTTCCTCCCACATGAGGCGTTATATACATTGTATTGCTCTTTGATATTACCGTATATCAATTATGGTATCTTAGCTTGGGGATGTGCATGTTCATCATACATAAATGATCTTTTTAAAATTCAAAAGAGGGCACTTCGTATTATAAGTGCAAGTGATTATAGAAGTAGCACTAATCCCTTACTGATTAGGTATAATACTTTAAGTGTCAGGGATATGTATACATTTGAACTTGGTTTATTTATGTATAAACATGATAATGGACTTTTACCGAGTGTTTTTGATGATTTATTTGTAAAACAGTCTAAGATCCATGACTTAAACACCAGATATAAAGATCGACTGAGGCTTCCATTTATCAAAAGAGCTTTCTGTGAAAAATCTATTAAATATGCAGCTACTAAGTTATGGTATAATGTTGATAACAGCATCAAAAGTTCATCATCGATTAATCAATTCCGCCATGTATTTAAAAAACATCTTATGCAAAGTTACTATTAATTCCTATTATATCTGATTTATATGACTACATTGGATATTTATATTACTTATTGTTGTGCATTTTCTTATTCACTATTGTTTACTGTTATTTTTCATGTATTTAGGTTAATTCATATCAAGATATGACAGCTTACTGTTGCTTCTTCATTGAAATGACAACCTGCTGCCATGTCAAATGATGAATTAACCAATCAAGGGATCACAGAAATTCAGGCCTCTTCATGGCCTTTCCTGTGATTCCTTCACTCTGACTTGTATTATGATTTTGTATGTATCCTATGTTTTTTGCTATTTGATGAGTGAAAAAATGAATGAATGAATGAATGATTCTTTATAGCTCTGCGGGGCAATCTAGTATATATCCAAATTTCGCGGTTTGTGGTTCTTTATATCCCTGTGGGAAATCTAGTTTGATAACAATATTCGGCGGCAGTTGTTGGCGATCTTTCGCGGTTTGTGATTTTAATTTGTGACAATTTATAATATTTATTCCAAATATAATTTCAATGTGAGCTGTGAACAGAGCCACTGATAAATGTGTTTTAAATGACGAAAATATCATGATCGTCAGGCATGGTGAAAGCATCTGGATGGTGAAAGTAGGCCCTAGGCCTACGTGTGAATAAAAAATCAAACATGTTTGTTTGATGAAAAAAAATATAATATCACAATAGCAATGGATGTTCGAAATGGTGTTATTCTTGATTTATCTCAATAAATTGGTTAATAAAACATTTATAAAAAAAGGTGGTGGGAAGTTTCGAACTTGAGCAAAACTTCGAAAGTGGATTAGAAGTCCATGGCCTTAACCACTTCGCCACGTGGACGTCCCGATATAACGACGTGTGAAAGTGGAGTATTTATTAATATGAATGTATGCTGTGGTCCGGAAAGAATAAAAGAATTGTGAAAAACTTGATTTTTTTGGCGAATGGGATCCAGAATTTGTATGTAGGGTATCCAGGAAAATGCTAGGGTATATTTTGAAAGTGAATCTCAAAAAGTAGTGCGACAGTGACAGCCATGTATGGCTGTAGCAGTGACGAAAGATTCTGGATATCAGTATGATTAGCTATGATTTGCCACTAATTTTGGCTATGAAATACCGCGTGAAATAAACAAGAATGTTTGTTTATTATCAAACAATCGGATTGACTGTAAGATTGGCGTAACTTTTTGAATTAATGAGTTATTAAAATATTACACTTTGGACAGTAAATAAGATTTAGCATGGTTTTAGATATATTTTGTACCCAGCGAAAAATATCATAGAACAATAGCGTTTTGTTTCGTGTAAATATAGTCTTGCGGTGCATCTGTTTATTCTTCTTTATCAGTCGTTTTTTTAAAACTTGCTGGTCATGCTACCGCATGACTCTAATTCTTCATAAACCATGGATCACAACTGCTATTTTAACATCCATCAATCGTAAGGATAAGCTGTACCGTAAATTTAAATCTTCTCCAACAGATGCCAATAAGCGTTTACTAGTAAATTTTTGAAATACTCTTACCAGTCTGATTCGTAATTCTAAAAAAATGTATTATTGTAATTTGCTCAGTGAACAAAAGCACAATCTCAAACAAACCTGGAAAATCCTTAATGATCTTTTAGGAAGGAGGCGTAGGCAACCTCTTCCAGATTGTTTTGATATAAATGGCACTCCAACAACTAATCCTAAAATGATTGCAAATGGTTTTAATGATTTCTTCACCAACATTGGTCCTAAATTAGCTAAAAATATTCCTCCTATACATGTTTCTTTTGATCACTTTTTGAATGATATTCCTTCTCCCCAGAAGTTATTTATTGATAAACTGTCTGTATTATATAATCGTTGTTTTCCAGTTAAGGCTAAACGTGTGAATTTAAGTTATAAGCGTATCTACCAAAAAAACGTTGACAACGTAAAGAAATCAGCAAGTTTAAAACAACCCACCTCGGCTCACTTTTTGAAACTTGGTCCCATTTGTAAAAGGTATACTGATTTAAACTTTATCATATTTATATAAATTTAAAACATTTCCAGAAGTGTTATGTATCTTTAATATTCAGATGCGATATTAATTTGTAAGCTTTCTGGAACGACCTGAAAGGTTATTATCTAGTTCTTGCATAATAATCATGATTAATGATTGAATTAAGCAAATAACAAGTAGGCTTGTAATCTTGTTGGAAACGCTGTGTTCTGTTGAAATAAAATAAAAACACTGATTTGCTGTTGGTGTTAAAAATGGGACCAAGTTTCAAAAAGTGAGCCGAGGTGGGTTTTTTTAAACTTGCTGATTTCTTTACGTTGTCAACGTTTTTTTGGTAGATTTCTTTTCTTTTTATGAATGTAGTCAAGCAGCTCCAAGCTTGGAAAGTCATCAGGTTAGGAAGTGCTCCATAAAACGAATAAAACGAAAAATAGATGTTTGAAGTTGCAATTCTTGATTCATGACAATAAATAATTAAACGAAACTTTATAGTCGTTTATTTTTAAAACTTGCTTGTCATGCGTGACTGTAATGTTAAGAGGCGTACACAAATGATCAATATACATTTTAATATATATTCAAGGCAAGGTAAATATGTAAAGAAAATGTAAATATGAACAACACACACCCAATGTTGACAATGCCACAGAGACACAGAGAGTAAGTCCGATTTAGGCCTACCTCAAGTCGGAACTGGTAAATGCGCATTATATTTAAGCCTATACTACGGAAGCGTCTAAATTCCCCGAGTATGCAATATAATCGTGTTTTAATGTTTATGGTTCTTTGTAGCCCTGCGGGGCAACCTAGTTGGATATTCCTATTAAGCGGCGGTTGTCGGCGATCTTTCGTGGTTTGTGGTTTTCATCAAGCCCTGCCCTCTATCGGGAGCTAATTTATAGTTTAAGCTTGTTGGATATCCATATTTCGTGGTTTCTGGTTCTTGGTAGCTATGTGGGGCAATCTATAGTTGCATATCCAAATTTCGCGGTTTCTGGTTCTTTATAGCCCTGCGGGGCAATCTAGTTGGATATCAATATTGAGCTGCAGTTGTTGTTGATCTTTCGCGGTTTGTGGTCTTAATTTGTTGGATATCCATATTTAGCGGTTTGTGGTTGTTTATAATCGATAGGCCTGCGGGCAATGTAATTGGATATCCAAATTTCGTGGTTTGTGGTTCTTTGTAGCCCTGCGAGGCAATCTAGTTGGATAACCCTATTAAGCGGCGGTTATCGGCGATCTTTCGTGGTTTGTGGTTTTAATTTTCCTCATCAAGCCCTGCCCTCTATCGGGAGCTAATTTATAGTTTAAGCTTGTTGGATATCTATATTTCGTGGCTTGTGGTTCTTTGAAGCCCTGTGGGGTTATAGTTGCATATCGAAATTCCGCGGTTTGTGGTTCTTTATAGCCCTGCGGGCAATCTAGTTGGATATCAATATTGACCGGCAGTTGTTGGCGATCTTTCGCGGTTTGTGGTTTTAATTTTTTGGATCCATATTTCGCGGGTTGTGGTTCTTTATAATCAATAGGCCTGCGAGAAATCTGGTTGGATTTCCAAATTTCGCGGTCTGTGGTTCTTTGCAGCCCTGCGGGGCAATCTTGTTGGATATCCCTATTAAGCGGCGGTTGTCGGCGATCTTTCGCGGTTCGTGATTTTAATTTCCCGTATCAAGCCCTGCCCTCTATCGGGAGCTAATTTATAGTTTAAGCTTGTTGGATATCCATATTTCGTGGGTCTTCAACAAAGAGCTTATTAATGTGAATAGATGGTTCCAGGTAAATAAATTATCTGTCAATGCTAAAAAAACTAATTATATGTTACTCGGTACCAAGAAGAACACAAAACCCGAGTACAATTTGCAATTGTTTCTTAACTCTGACAGGCACTCAAGAACACCGCTTGAAAAAGTGCCAAGCACTAAGTTTCTAGGTCTACAAATTGACCAGAATATCACTTGGAAAGAACATATTGATAATATTGTAAAAACATGTTCAAGAAATGTCGGTATAATTAATAAATTAAAAACTTCCTCCCACATGAGGCGTTATATACATTGTATTGCTCTTTGATATTACCGTATATCAATTATGGTATCTTAGCTTGGGGATGTGCATGTTCATCATACATAAATGATCTTTTTAAAATTCAAAAGAGGGCACTTCGTATTATAAGTGCAAGTGATTATAGAAGTAGCACTAATCCCTTACTGATTAGGTATAATACTTTAAGTGTCAGGGATATGTATACATTTGAACTTGGTTTATTTATGTATAAACATGATAATGGACTTTTACCGAGTGTTTTTGATGATTTATTTGTAAAACAGTCTAAGATCCATGACTTAAACACCAGATATAAAGATCGACTGAGGCTTCCATTTATCAAAAGAGCTTTCTGTGAAAAATCTATTAAATATGCAGCTACTAAGTTATGGAATAATGTTGATAACAGCATCAAAAGTTCATCATCGATTAATCAATTCCGCCATGTATTTAAAAAACATCTTATGCAAAGTTACTATTAATTCCTATTATATCTGATTTATATGACTACATTGGATATTTATATTACTTATTGTTGTGCATTTTCTTATTCACTATTGTTTACTGTTATTTTTCATGTATTTAGGTTAATTCATATCAAGATATGACAGCTTACTGTTGCTTCTTCATTGAAATGACAACCTGCTGCCATGTCAAATGATGAATTAACCAATCAAGGGATCACAGACTTTCAGGCCTCTTCATGGCCTTTCCTGTGATATCTTCACTCTCACTTGTATTATGATTTTGTATGTATCCTATGTTTTTTGCTATTTGATGAGTGAAAAAAATGAATGAATGAATGAATGATTCTTTATAGCTCTGCGGGGCAATCTAGTATATATCCAAATTTCGCGGTTTGTGGTTCTTTATATCCCTGTGGGAAATCTAGTTTGATAACAATATTCGGCGGCAGTTGTTGGCGATCTTTCGCGGTTTGTGATTTTAATTTGTGACAATTTATAATATTTATTCCAAATATAATTTCAATGTGAGCTGTGAACAGAGCCACTGATAAATGTGTTTTAAATGACGAAAATATCATGATCGTCAGGCATGGTGAAAGCATCTGGATGGTGAAAGTAGGCCCTAGGCCTACGTGTGAATAAAAAATCAAACATGTTTGTTTGATGAAAAAAATATAATATCACAATAGCAATGGATGTTCGAAATGGTGTTATTCTTGATTTATCTCAATAAATTGGTTAATAAAACATTTAAAAAAAAAAAGGTGGTGGGAAGTTTCGAACTTGAGCAAAACTTCGAAAGTGGATTAGAAGTCCATGGCCTTAACCACTTCGCCACGTGGACGTCCTGATATAACGACGTGTGAAAGTGGAGTATTTATTAATATGAATGTATGCTGTGGTCCGGAAAGAATAAAAGAATTGTGAAAAACTTGATTTTTTTTTTGGCGAATGGGATCCAGAATTTGTATGTAGGGTATCCAGGAAAATGCTAGGGTATATTTTGAAAGTGAATCTCAAAAAGTAGTGCGACAGTGACAGCCATGTATGGCTGTAGCAGTGACGAAAGATTCTGGATATCAGTATGATTAGCTATGATTTGCCACTAATTTTGGCTATGAAATACCGCGTGAAATAAACAAGAATGTTTGTTTATTATCAAACAATCGGATTGACTGTAAGATTGGCGTAACTTTTTGAATTAATGAGTTATTAAAATATTACACTTTGGACAGTAAATAAGATTTAGCATGGTTTTAGATATATTTTGTACCCAGCGAAAAATATCATAGAACAATAGCGTTTTGTTTCGTGTAAATATAGTCTTGCGGTGCATCTGTTTATTCTTCTTTATCAGTCGTTTTTTAAAACTTGCTGGTCATGCTACCGCATGACTCTAATTCTTCATAAACCATGGATCACAACTGCTATTTTAACATCCATCAATCGTAAGGATAAGCTGTACCGTAAATTTAAATCTTCTCCAACAGATGCCAATAAGCGTTTACTAGTAAATTATAGAAATACTCTTACCAGTCTGATTCGTAATTCTAAAAAATGTATTATTGTAATTTGCTCAGTGAACAAAAGCACAATCTCAAACAAACCTGGAAAATCCTTAATGATCTTTTAGGAAGGAGGCGTAAGCAACCTCTTCCAGATTGTTTTGATATAAATGGCACTCCAACAACTAATCCTAAAATGATTGCAAATGGTTTTAATGATTTCTTCACCAACATTGGTCCTAAATTAGCTAAAAATATTCCTCCTATACATGTTTCTTTTGATCACTTTTTGAATGATATTCCTTCTCCCCAGAATTCACTTTTTCTTACACCAACGGACACGAATGAAGTCATCAAAACATGTGCTTCTCTTAGATCTGGTGCAAGTCCTGGATATGATGAAATTAGACCTGATATTGTAAAACATGTTAAACATCTGATTGCTTCTCCGTTGGTTCACATATTTAATTTGTCTATTTCTAATGGAATTTTTCCAGATGAGCTTAAGCACGCTAAAGTTGTTCCTATTTTTAAAGCTGGCGACTCCCATTTATGTAACAATTATCGCCCAATTTCAATCCTTCCTGTGTTTTCAAAAATATTTGAGCGTATTATTCACAAGAGATTTTATAATTTTCTTACATTTTATTCATTACTTCATCAAAGTCAATTTGGTTTTAGGACAAATTATTCATCCTACATGGCTGTTTTAGAGGCATACAATATTGTCACGGAGGTATAAGTGCGTTAGTGTTATAGACCTGACGGGGAAGTCCTCTTTTGGTCTATACGCTAGCGCGCTCGCCTCTTAAACCCAGGGTCGTGGGTTCGAGTCCCGGCAGGACCGGAAGTGGCTCGAGGAGGCGCAGGATATTTCCGTGAGGGGTTTGTGACAAAATGGTGGCAGCGGTGGTCCCTGGTGTTTCTTAACACCAGGGGATCACCCATCGGAATCGGAAAGGGTTAGGCGTTCACAAAAATGGCTGGCCGAGTATGCCTTGTATCAAGGACGACCAGTCTGGCCGAGTATGCCTTGTATCAAGGACGACCAGTTTAAACAGAGGAAGTAAGGCGCGAGGACGCGCCTTACGAGGAGGGGGAGCATGTCACGGAGGTATAAGTGCGTTAGTGTTATAGACCTGACGGGAAGTCCTCTTTTGGTCTATACGCTAGCGCGCTCGCCTCTTAAACCCAGGGTCGTGGGTTCGAGTCACGGCAGGACCGGAAGTGGCTCGAGGAGGCGCAGGATATTTCCGTGAGGGGTTTGTGACAATATGATTGTTTCTAACCTTGATAAAGGTCACCATACATTGGGTATATTCCTGGACCTCTCCAAGGCTTTCGATACGATCAATCATGATATTCTCATTGAGAAACTTCACCATTATGGAGTACGTGGAAAGGCTTTGGAGTGGTTCAGGAGCTATCTTACCAATAGAAAACAATTTGTTGTGTTTAATAATTGTAAATCTTCTTTAAGTACAGTTCAATGTGGTGTTCCCCAAGGTTCAGTATTGGGTCCCCTTCTTTTATTATTTTCCTTAATGATATTGTTTATTCTTCGAAAGATTTGTCCTTTTTATTTATGCAGATGATACAAATGCTATTATGTCCAATCCGAACCTTGATGAACTTATTTGTTCTGTTAATAATCAATTAATTAATATTTCTGTATGGTTCAAAGCCAATAAGTTGTCCCTTAATGTTCAAAAAACGAATTATATTATGTTTAAAAACCGTCATAGCAATCGCACATACCACAATACGCATATATTTATAGATGGCAATGAACTTATTAAAGTAACTCGTACTAAATTTGTGGGTGTTATTCTTGATGAATCTCTGACATGGTATGATCATACCTCTTATGTTACCAATATTGTTTCAAGATATAGTGGAATCTTATTTCGTCTAAAGCACATTCTTTCGTGTGATACGTTATTTACCTTGTACAATACATTAGTTCTACCTCATCTACACTACTGTAATATAATTTGGGCAGATCCTAACAATTGTAATTTGAATTCTATTTTTGTGAAACAAAAGAGAATTATCAGGTTATCATGGTTATGTACCAATTCCAGCTGGCTGGCCCATACATCACCTTTATTTTGTCAGCTAAATACTTTGAATATTTTTGATATTCATAAACTTATCAAAGATTTATTAAGTATAATTTCAGTATTAACAATATGCCTTGTAATTTTGCCAATTATTTTGTTAAAAATATGGCCATCCACAGTTATTCAACACGCTCATCCAATTTGTTTCGCCCTGCAATATTCAATTATGATTTGGCCAGAAATACCATTAGAAGGCAGGGCCCATTGCTCTGGAATTCTATCCCCGATGATATCAAAATCGCCTTGTCTCCTAATTCATTCAAACGCAGCTATAAAGATTATCTGATTTCTTTATACTCATAAATGTATTGCTTCATAAATACCCTGTATCATATATTGTATTTTGTACTGTATAAAGTTAATGCATTTTTTTTTTCAATTGACTTTTGTTTATATGCTATTGCCATTGCCAACGTCATTGTCTGTCCGCACTAGTCCTGTCAGTCTGCGTTTGCACCCCGTCCTTGTCTGTTGTCTGTAGGCGTCTTTTGTTTCTGCACTGAGGGCAATCATGTCTTACGAGATTTGCTCTTGTGATTGTCCTACCATCCTTTTCTTGATATTTTGTTATTGTATATAATAATATTATGATGATGGTGAAATAAACTTGAACTTGAACTTGAACTTGATATGTAAATCCACTCGGCTTATTACAAGTATTAAAGAGCTGAAAGCTCCAGAACTAATCCTTATAAGTAATGATGCTAGTCCTCATAATTCTCGACTGAAATTAAAAACTATATAAACAAATTCTTCTTCCTATTTCTCCATAGTGTTGGATGCATCCGGCAAACCCCCACCTGGAATTTTGCAAGGAAATATTCGCTGGATAGGAAGATACGACCTATGTCGGGACATAAAAGCCTCCCTCACGCAGCGTGATTTTAATGGACGCTACTGCTTGACAATGTCAACTGCAGTTAATAAGTCGGGGACGCTGCTACCTGTAAGTAATGAGACCTACATTTTGAATAATAACATATACCAAAAAGTAACTACCCCCTAATGAAAGACAGACCATTACTCAAAAACGGTTTATCTTGTGCCAAAGTTGGGACATTCATTCGGAGCAGAATTTATTTCTGCGCATTATGACATTTCATTTGTTGCAATGGTCCCAATATTGATGTCGCAGCGTACATTTAAAAAACCGCAACCCAAGATTTGAAAGTTGCAGCAAAATCATATTACCCCGCATATTGCCTTCAAAAAGGTGACATGAATACAAAAAGGGGGCCATTGGGTGAGAGGTAGTTCAGTAAACAAAAAAGGGGGTCATTGGGTTGTTTAGTGCTTTAAGTTCGTAAATGATTTTATCTGAGAATTAAAATTAAGGGCGCACAACCAATTATATAAATAATAAATAATAACAAATGAAGAGCTCTGTTTCAAAAGCCCTTACATCCACTTTTGGCTGAAATTGAGTTATTGGCATGATATTATAGAGTGGGTAAAAATACACATTTTGGTGGTTGTTTGACCTTCATATCACCTTCCCTTCCGGAGATATCGTATATTTCCCGTTTGGGAAATCTGAACTTTAAATGAATATAGAATTGTTTTGTTTTAATATAATAGTAGCCTGGAATGTTCTTTACCTATTAAAACCATCATGTTTGAAAAAATCATTTTAATTAACAAAAGGTACGTGTAGCTTCGGAAATACTCAAAAAATGCGATTTTCCCGAATTTAATTAAAAATTCATAATTAAAAAAGTAAATGAGATATTTCAATTTTTCTTTTTGATTTTGAAAGCATTAGTCAAGTTACATAAAGTAGTGCAAACAAATGGGCTCAAACTTTATTGCAAAGGTGGTTTCTAGAAAAGGAGTAAATGTATTTTGTTACAAAACCCCTTACATCCACAAAAGGCGTGATATAAAAGAAATAATAAAATAAATAGGAAGGCTTGAAAATAGTACCAAACCTATTTGTTTGTTTGTTTGTTTATTTCTTCTTTATACTGGGTCCATATTCAGGGGAAAATTTAAGTATTCCCTGTTCTTCCATATGGCCCAGTTCTTTTAGTTTCTATTCATGTACACTTTATCCAAACCCAAATTGAATCAAATCGAACAAGTAATACTTGCACAATTAAAAAAAGCTGTTTTTCTCAAAAAGTCAAAAGTTTATGTAAGGGGTTTTGCAAAAAAGCTCTTCAAATATTATTGTACTATTTGGTGGTGTGAAATCATCATGATCATAATGCAGGCCCTGCATTTTAACCTTTGTTCTTTGCCGACCCTTATTATGACTAACCATGCATCACACTACATGCACATATTAACATAATGTTACAGTTGCTGTTGGTTAATTGCTGCCAAACGACAAGCACCATGTACCATGCTATATGAATATATTTTTATTTCTTTGCTATCTTTTTTCTTCATGAAAAGGAAATAGGTGTTTGCGTTCCTAACAGTTGCAGTGCCGATGTGGTTAACCAATTGATTTTATCAGGTAAAAATAATATGAGTTTGCGTGTTGGGTGGGCACGTCTTTAGCGTCCCGTAATAAACTTTTTAGGCTTCTTGTGAGAAACACGCCATCTCGCGATGACCTCATGGCATGTGAACCAATCAAAATCCAGCTACTATCCAACCTGAAAAGGACGTGCGCTTGATGTAAAAAGGGATAAAGTCAATACGTGATTCTGAGAATGTGTACGCATGGTGGTGATTGTATTAAAGTATATTGTAAAACGCCGTCGCAAATTCGACGTTGCCAGCATTATAGGCTATCAGCAGTTTTGCGTCTGCCTGCATTATAACAATGCATAGCAACGATTATGGGACTGGCTCAACAAATCAGATACCGGTACCATAGGATTTAATAAAGTTCAAAGTTCATACAAAGTAAAATCGTTCGACGATTGTCATGCACTGGAAACATACATGTAGGCCTATCATAGCTGAATAGCTCTCAAAAATGATGACATGATAATCGATAATTAGCATGATCAAACTCAGAACTGCAAAAGTCAGATATCTGATAGTATGATTCAGCAGCAGGATGTCATGACTTAATTTATTCTTTATGATTACGATTTAAAAAATAACAACGAAATAATAATTATAATTAAACGATGATAATATTATAAACTATAATGTATAGGATTTTGTTTTAAATTTAATAAAGAAATTATAAACATTTTTTATCATAGGCCTAATTTAACATGTTAAATATAGGCCTAGGCCTATATATCATTTCGCAACATCTTACAGGCCACACAAACAGCATGAACATGATGAATATTATAAACTTGTCAAATAACTTAAAAACACTCAGTTGAAAACGATTGTCATTTTGTCTTTATTTATACAATATTGCTTCTCGTATCATTTGTTTTTGTGTAATTATTTTAACAAAACAATAGCCTACCAATCCAATTTAGCAGAAAAATGTTATATTAAAATGCGCTTTGCGATATTTGTAGGCCCTAAATTCAATTAAAACGCCATATAGGTCTAACTGCACGCGGTTGGTATAGGCTGAGAGAGAAACTTTTTCAGCCTACAATGAAATTATTATTATCATTATTATTATTTTTTTGGTTAAAAAAAAGCAGGACAATAAATCTGAAGTGTTTTCCAATTTATACAAATACATGTTTGTAGTAGGCCCTAACCCAGCGAACACAAAACATTAATTTTTAAAACGTTGGAAGCAGGTTGTATTTTGGGTTTTGGTTTTGGTTTTGGTAAAAACCTTTTAATAACATTAAAGGAGTATTTCGTGATCATAGCACTGATGATCCCCTTTTTATGACAATTTTCAGTATAGATATCCACGAAAAAAGCTTATTCCCAAAATTTCAGTTGAATCCAATTTTGCGTTTGCGAGTTATGCATGATTATACTGCTCCATAGACTGTGTTGTAATTTCGTTCTGGTATACCAGAATGAAATATTCATATCTTTGCTAAACGAATTAATCTGCAAGAATTTTTTTGTACATAAACATTATGTAAAAGTCTCAACTTTTTTTTGAAAAAAGTGGGGGAGATTTTATTTATTTATTTATTTTATTCATATTTATCCAGGGTAGCCCAATTCAGCCGATAGCTGGTCTTACATGGGGCCCTGCAATACATTTACATAACATTAAAAGGCAACAATCTTCAACATGCAATTTATATAAAATATACAACTATTAGATACAAAATTAAAATACAGAAATATATACAATTTTCAAAGTAGAAAGAAATACATCATTAACAAGTACATGCTCAATTTTTTTAAGACTTGAACCTTTGCTTGAAAGTCTGCACATTTATAGAACTTCTTACATCATTACTCAGTTTATTCCAAACCTCAACCCCACTGTATGAAAAAGATGATTTAAAGTACCCAGTGTCATAACCATTTGTGCAAGGCGGTAGAGCCAATAAATTGGACGCAGCTTGTCTGGTGTTCACATTATGTTTTTCATGTACATAAGAAAACCTGTTGATAAGGTACTGTGGTGATATATCGTTAAGACATTTAAACATTAACAGTGATTTGAAATACATTGCACGATTTGGAAGTGATTCCCATCCTAATATAGGAAACATTATATCAGAAGACGTAAGGTAGTTGGCACGCAATATTATTCTAGCACATCGCTTTTGTAAAACACATAATTTACGTACATCTTCATTGAAGCGACCAAACCAAACTACACTGCAATAGTCGAATTGCGGTTGGATAAGAGCCTTATATAAAACATTAAGAGTGCGAACGTCAAGAAATGTTTTAGACGTCTCAAGAGTCCTATTTTACAAAATAATTTCTGTATGACTGAATTAACATGATCGTGCCAAAGTAATTTAGAATCTATCTTTACACCAAGACATTTGGCACTATGAACTCTTACAAGTTGACAATCATCAATGGAAACTGAAAAAGCAGAGCATTTATCATTGCGTAACTTAGGCTCACTACCAATGAGCATAACATTTGTCTTATCAGTATTAAGAAACAATTTGTTTACATTTAACCATGCCTTAATTGCAGAAAGATCGTCAGTGAGCTTTTTAGAAATAATATCAGTATCAGTACCACTGACAGACAGAGTGGTATCGTCTGCGTACATAGATATTTTCCCATGTGATATTACATTTGGCATATCATTGATAAAAATCAAAAATAATAATGGGCCCAATATACTGCCCTGCGGAACACCAACTTTTATTTCAAGAGAATCAGAGACAATACCCTTAAAAGTAACTCTTTGCTTTCTACAAGATAAATACGATGCAAACCATTTAACTGTATCTTCAGATGCCCCAATATAATAGAGCTTTCTAAGCAAAATATCATGATTTACGGTGTCGAACGCTTTTCTAAGGTCGATAAAGGCAACACCAGTCAATTCACCGCTGTTGATGCTCGTCAGCCAATCGTCAACCATGTCAACAAGAGCAGTCTCGGTAGAATGACCAGGACGAAAACCTGATTGATGAACATTTAAGATACCATTTCGATTTAAAAAAGAGTAAACATGATTATGCATAGCCCTTTCAATGATCTTACTTATTACAGGTAGGATGGAAATTGGCCTGTAATTATTGGTGTTATCAAGATCACCTCCTTTATGCAAAGGGATCACTTTGGCTTCTTTCCACAAAGTAGGAAATATCCCCTTTGACAAAGAAAGATTCATTATATAAGTTAAACTTTTAACAATGACTGGACGAACCAGTTTCAGGATCTTGCAACTGACATCATCCAGACCTACCGCCTTTTTAATGCTCATGGAGCGAATTTCTTTGTCAACAAAATCATATGGAATACATGGTATATTAAGAACAGGTTTATCATTAAGATCTTCACATGTATGTAACACATTAACATCATCAATATTATTAACATTGTTAACATTTCTTTCATCACTTTCATTAAGTAGATTTGTTGCAACACTTGCAAAATGGCTGTTGAACACATTTGATATATCAATGTCAGATGTAACTACATTATCTCCAAACCCAACAGCTGATGGAGTTGGGGAAACTTTGGATGGTATAACTTTTTTTAGTGTTTGCCAGAGCTTACCAGAATCATTACAACTCTCATCTATTAGACCCTTATAATAATTACATTTAGCTGATCTTATCATACTAGTAACTTGATTACGAACAAGTTTATAGGCTTTCCAATCATTTACACTATTAGAACGAGTTGCAATACGATGGAGGCTATCCCTATGATGCATACACTGCTTTATTTCTCTACCTAACCAAGGCGATGGAGTTGATTTAACACGCTTGGTCTTTTTAGGTAAATGAAAGTTTACAACATCAAATAACATCGAATTCCACATATTTACAGCATCATCAACATTGTCAATTTTTTCAATATCATTCCATGGCAGTTCGGAGAGATGATTAATAAAACTTTGATCATCAAAATTTTTAAAACAACGATAATCAATGGTTTTATGTTGACCCTTACTTGGCTTGGATTTTCTTATGGCATAGATTAAATAGTGATCACTAATCGATGTTTGAATCACACCACTTTCAGTAAAAAGCTCATCTTTTGATGTGAAAAACAAATCAATAATCGTCTTGCTGTGAGATGTCACACGAGTTGGAAGATTTATCAATTGCTGCAACTGATACAAATCACACACAAATTTTAAATCTCTAACTTGCTTACAGTCGACATGAGGAGAAAAATCACAATTAAAGTCGCCAAGTACAATTAATTCCTTCTCTTCATTTGCAGCTTTTGACAACATTGTACACAACTTACTTGAAAAATCATTATCATTTCCATCAGGATTATACACAGCACATACAAGGAGTGTGTTTGTATAAGGTGGTGAAATTTCGACCCAAATACATTCAAGAGAATCATCACATAGGTCATCCCTTCTCCTGAAATCGAACATATTATTAATTAAAACTGCCACACCGCCGCCACCCCTATTTCGATCTTTCCTGAGAATATTAAAACCATCAAAATTAACCTCGTTATCACTTACTGTGTGATCACAAAGTGTTTCATTCACACAAATGATGTCAAACGAATCACCACACATATACTTAAACTCATCAATTTTACCAACAAGGCTTCTTATGTTAAGATGAGCAAATTTAATACCTTTGGTCTTAAAATTAGGTATTTTGCCATTTTGAAGTTGCACGTAATCAGAGCTCTCATCTGTATCAGACAAATCATTACCACTTACACTACAACTGTCATGCAAATTGTTATTATCATGAGTATCGTTAATGCAAGCAGAATTAAATACACTTTCATCAACAGATCTTAAGTGATTACTAACATTGCATGAAACATCGGGCATTTTCTTACTGACATCATTCTCAACATCATTTTCAGACACACAAGCAACATTTTCATGAACATTCGTCATATCAGAGTTAGACTTATTAATATGTGACACAAAGGTATCATTAATACAACAATTTTCACACATATTGTTATTAACATATATATCATTATTGCAAGCAAAATTAAAAATAGTTTCATCAGCAGTAGAGGAAACGTCGGGCATATTATTTGCAACATCATTATCAAACATAATGGAACAGGCAACATTATCATGAACATTGGTCATATCAGAATTATACATATCATTATGTGACACAAAGGTATAATTAACACAACAATTTTCATACATATTGTTATTCACATTAATATCATTATTGCAAACAGTATTAAAAACAGTTTCAAACACATTTCCATCAACAGATCTAAGTTGATTACCAATAGTAGAGGAAACGTCAGGCATATTTTTACTAACATCATTTGCAACTGTGGATCACGAAATGCCCCTTTAAATGTCGGATTATATAAAAGTCATTAAAACGTTTTAAAATGTTTTGTTATGAAAACACACAACAACAATATTTTTAAAATGTTTTCAAAATTTTATTTTTAATAAAAATTCCAAACATTTCTTTTGTGAAATATTTTGTCAACACTTAAATAACATAATGTTAGAATATTTTTGAATGTTATGAAAAACGTTTTATATATCGTCTGTATACCCTTTATATAACCCGACATTTAAACATTTTCTGACAACCTTTTCTAACCGTTTGCGAATGATCTCGAAAATGTTTTGTGTTTGCTGAGAAGGTTGCTTCATTTTAGTAATACGTTTTATTTATTTTCATATATTTAGTGTAGCAACATTGAATAGTATTGTTATTATTTTATATTGTTTTATTAAATTTTGAACTATATATGTTCAAAATCTCACCTTCTCTGGTTCAACTATGGTCTTTCAGACTTTCACATTAAAATGTAGATTATGTGGTATCTTTATACTATAGGCTATATAAATAAATGGCCAATGATTTAACATAAAAGTGGGAATATTTTAACTTTATAACATTAAGTTTTAAAGTTTTAATATTTATTTAATATTATTATTATTATTATTATTATTAGTGTTATTTTTGTAGCTAATGAGTTAATGACCATAGGGGTAGATCCCGGGGATATGGGGGATAAATCCTCCTAATATTTTAATCATCCCCCAATGTTGTGGCCTGTATATGGGTTTCTAACCAAAATTAACCCCATATTTGGTAATTTTAAACTAAAAAGTGCCAATTTTTTGCGCTTCGCGCAAATTAATTCCGGTTTTGTACTATATTTCACCAGTTTAGCTTCAATATAGCAATTTTTTTGCGTTTCGCGCGCATTTGTACTCATAAACTTATTTTGTCGGCAAAAGGTGCTGCATTCACTAGACTTTAAGAAATTTTCTCCAACCCCAAAAAGAAATCTATGCTACTGTTAGTGATGTATATTTTGGTTTCTTTTTTAGGACATGAAGGGGGATCAAAAAATTTTAGACCATAAAAGGGGGAATAAAAAATCCACCTTTTTTAGGGGATCAAAAATTTGACGTCCGAGGTTCCAACTTTTCCAACCATCCCTCCCCACCAAAGTATTTATGAACACTCCCTAAACTGGCACAAGTCTCTGGCACAAGTCTCTCTTGTTTTAGAAAAGATTAATTTCCGGCTTACGCGACACCACCCGGATTTAGAAAATTCCCGGGAAAAAATGGCCTATTGGCATTTCAACTCAAAACTTGTCATATGTGACTCCTCGCCACAACTGAGCCCGGATGTCGCCAGTGCCACTATTGAGATATGCTCCATCGAACTTAACAATAAACAATAGGAAAGAAAGGATTTATTGACTGTTTTATTGATTTTCACTACTTAAATGTCAAGTACTATAGACATGAAATACATCATTTTAAAGCTAATTTCAAGCAGAATATTTTGGTTGAATATCTCAAAAATGATGATTGGCGACATCCGGGCTCAGTTGTGGCGAGGAGTCACATATTATCTTTCCGATTTAAAAGCACCTATCCTAAAGAATATGATCCCGAATCACACATAAATTCGCCCAGTCCCATTTCCCAAATATGAAAGTGAAAAAAAAAGTGAATTTCAGTTTTGCAGAGGTGGGACTCGAACATACGCCGCAGCTGCATACAGTATCTCCAAGTCCAGCGCGCTAATCCATTGGACCACATGAGTGGCTGGTAGCCATATTGAATTTTAAACATATAGCTTATAGGCAACTCCAACATTTCTGGGTATAGAATAGAAATACAACAACGTGTACAACGTAATTCAGCATCGAAGTGGTTACGTAATTCTCTTGGTTACCGGATCACGCTACTTTGGTATGCCTTCGAGTGCCATATACTTTATGTGGTGATCATTTCGATCGTGGTTCATTACTCTAGCGCGTGATCCCGTTGACATAGTAACATTACGTAACTTCGATACTGAATACAACGTGTATTGTGCTGAGCACAATAGATAATATCAACTTTGACTGCATCGTGCATCATGGTATTGATATATCGGTCCGTACAATGTAGGCCTATAGGGAATCTACCATTTTCTTGTAGGCCTATAGTCCCCGGAGTATAGACGTTGGGTTTTCCCCCAGTTTATTCAAGATTTTCACATAGAACCCCCCAAGATGTTTTTTAGAAAATAGAAGATTAGATTACCATAAAAACGACACAGTAATCTTTATCGGGGTTCTATGTAAAAATTACATTAGATTTTTCATCATTTTTGAGCGTTTATTTTCAGGAAATTCAAAAAATATCTTGACGTATATAAACTTGAAATAAAATTCTCCCCTGCTAAACAACAACAACTGTACCACAATTGGGTATCACGAATCGTCCTACATGTTGTGCAGTTAATATTCATATATTCCTTTATACATAGAATGCTGCAGTTTTTACACAAAAAATATTTCAGCGAAAACCCGCCCACTCGGCTATTTTATAATGATAATCAGACTTCCTTGGAACATGCAATAATTAGCATTAAAACCAAGTTGTTTTTATGCATTTTAAAAACACTTTGGCTGGACGGCGAAGGCCGCTGTGATCCCGAATATAGAGTGCTTGCACGAAAAGTCATTAGTTCAAATCATCATCCAGACACGCTCCAGAAGATATATATGCAAATGCATGGAGTACAAAAGAATTACTTTGATCAATACCAGTTAAACAGGCAATTGGTATTGTACTCCATGCATTTGCATGTCTTCTGGAGCGTGTCTGGAGGATGATTTGAACGAATGACCTTCCGTGCAAGCACCCTATAATTATGATAGGGTCACGCATAAATTCAGCGCACACTTTAAATTTTCGTCTTGGGTAAAGACTATGCTGCAGGGATCGTTTTAAACGTAAATACCTAAATAAATCATGCAAGTGGCCATATTTTTGGGAATTTGTTGTGACGCACCATGATCTTTGCGAAGGTTGCATTCATAGAACACCTCAATGAAATATGATATGTCCCATATATATGTTTACTTTAAAGTCGAAACTAATTTATAGGCAGAAAAAATTAAAATTTACTGGCCAAAAATGTGATATTTTTGGCATTTTTCTAGTAACATTTTTATGGAAACAAAAATTACAAAAAACCTCGGTAAATCTGTCAATTTACAACCAATTCTACCACCCGAAAGAAAAAACTGTCCGTGTTATTTTGCTCACACAATAGTTCTTGTTCAAAAAAGCAAAACAGCAGAATGCGTGTTATCTCTAATTTTAAAAGAAATGTTCGGGACTTTTTATCACGATTATTGTAACACGACAAAAGAAGTACAGTACATACATCCGACACGTAGCATACATCCTTTTGGTCTGATAACATACCAACATAGCACCCGGCTATATGGCCACATAAATTTTTTAATTCGTTTCGCATCCCAGTTGGAAAAGTGAGGAGGGAGGGGGCTGTTGATTTTTTTTTGTTGTTGCTGAATTGACCAAATAAAGCAGTTTTCATGTAAAATTGACATTGCTAGCAGTTTTCGGGCATTTCAGCATATGCCATGAAAACGACGAAACCATCATTAATGAGGGGTAAGATCCCTTACAAAAACACTAGCAAGTGATTCATGCTGACTAATAATCTTGTTTATACGCATTAACATTTCACTCATGTATTGAAACCTTTTAATGTAATATGAAAATTGAAAAATGAAAAATGAAAAAATATAGACTGATCCCAGAAAGTGAGGAAGAAGGTGGGCGTACAACAAATGATTTTTTTTATTTGGCTTAGCATGGACTAACCGGTGTATGTCTATTATTCTTAACTGTAACTGCGGGGTCAACAGTACATCCGATTTATAGTGATCTACAATCAGTCGCCAAGCTGTGAGTTATTGATTAGCAATCAATCAAGTAAAAGCACTTTCCTACAATAACAAAAGCTTCTAGTCATGTCTCGCAGTTGAAATCGCAATGATCTTAAGCGACCAGTAAGTATAAACTCAGCGCCATGGGTTGTTCCTGGGATATTATATATAGAGGGAGACATTCCAAACCCAGAAAGATTATCGCTGTAGGACCTATGCTATGAAACACTTGTGTGGGGTGTATTTGTGTAGGAAACAAAATTACGAAGTTATTCGCTGGCGAAGTGATGTAATAATCTGATTAACTACTGTACCATAGCAGTAGGGTAAAACAATTTTTGAATATACCGCGCTGCACTAGTACGTGCTAGTCCTTCCAGAAGGACCCAACAGTTAGCATGACAACCCACGCTTGACGACGTGGATTAAAGTCTGTTACCGGCTTAGATATAGTCCGTCGGTCGGTGTGGATATTGTCCGTCTAGAAGGACTAATACGTTCACGCGGTACCTCTGCATTTAACCATATCATGCTGAGCACTTGCACCTGTAAGATTAGTATCTTTGAAAAGAACGGTATTGTATTCAATCTATGATTGTAGACATGCACAGGTGATGAGTGTAACCTGCTTGTATAGTGCAGGGCGATATATTCAAAATTGTTTTACCCTATTGCTAATTTCAGGGTCGGTTCATAGTGAATATTCGAAGGCGAATATTCGGCTTCGAATACTTTTTGTGACGTCAAAATATATACGGCAACGAATAAAATATGATGACACGCCGAGTTGAATCGGATTAAATATCGCGCAACTGATAGCGCGATACTATTGATTCATATGAAAGGCTCGAGGTCACCTGAATATCGTTCGACGAACGATGATTTCAAAAATCCCCAATGAAAATTAACCTGCACAGTTGTCAAAATACGCCTGGATAGTTCCAAAATGGCTGATAAAATGTTATTAGTGCGGTACTAGTCCGAATAATCAGACCCAGAACAAAATATTAATTTCTGACATGATCGTGTACTGGGTCTGAACTGTTTCCATATGAAATCTTGATGACAAATTGGACAATTCGCCACTTGCACGGTTCCGCCATTATGCACTATATGCGGGGAGAGCCTCGAACTGGCAGCATACATGAAAGGAAGAATTACGTAACCTTACACAGAATGTTATATGACTGGTTCAATTCCCATTCATGTATGCTGCCAGTTCGAGGCTCTCCTGCACATAGTGCATAATGGCGGAACTGTGCAAGTGGCGAATAGCTTTATGGTTCTACGTGACAGCTTTTTAATCCCTATTCATGTTACGTGAATCACGCTATTGTGGACCATCCTTCTGATACTTGAGTGTTTGGACAAGCGGAACGGTCTTTTGTCTACCTCTCTGTTTGTAAACAAACCAGGAGGTCGAAATCGTCCTCCTCGCCGAATACGAAAGTCAGCGTAATAGTACGGCACTATTGTCTGTCCAGATAACTTAGACACCCGGTTTTTAGGATATATTTCGAAAAGTTTTCACTTTGGCAAAAAGTCATGAAAGAAAAGTGGCTAAACTCGGTCAGACCTAACAGAAATTATTAGTAAAGCGATAAAAAAATATTCTTCCTTTGTCTACTTTTATTCAATTTTGACCAATTTACAGCAAGATATCTGGGTCCAGCCGAATATTCCTAATGACTTGAAACTTTTGATGGGATAATCTATTTACAGTAAGGATTGTTTAAACAGTGCCTCATTTCAAATATATAGTTTTGGTTTTGGTTTTGGTCACGTGGTTTCCTATTGTCCTGCCTAACCACTTGAATCACAAGATATCGAACTCTTTGTTTCTACCTTTTGTTTAAAACTAAACATTTGTGACAGGTAGTTTCGGTTTTGGTTTCAGTTTCTTATAAGTGGTGTGACGAATAAAATTACAGGATTTTCGAGTTACCTGATCTAAGTATACAAAAGAAATGTTTAAATTTCGCAGTGCAATATTCACGAGCAGAGAAGTCGAACAAAACAGTCTACATTTGAAAGCATTGATTTAGTTTGAAAGCATTGGCTTGAGACTACGAAATAGCCTAAGCTGATTTCACTGTGAAAATATATAGACCATCGAAATATTTGCATTCGACATTACAAAAGGGCCACTACTGTAATTGTATAGGTGCTATAAACAAAATCGATTCATGTCCTAAAGCAGTATACAGACTTTTTATTGTACGTACAATATTGTATGTACAATATGTACGTTATTTAATCTATTGCCATTCTATTTCCAGTAATGTTTTTAAGTTCTAACGAATGTTTGATGACGTAAAATCGATAATATATTTCTGCTAGATATAGTATGTAACATATTATCGATTTTTCGTCATCAAACATTCGTTAGAACTTAAACATTACTGGAAATAGAATGGCAATAGATTAAATAACGTACATATTGTACATACAATATTGTACGTACAATACTCGGAGTCTGAAGCGCGCTTTAATCCCATGTACCAGAATCGATGGAAGGCCATTATATGACCTCTAATAACCTAATGACTTTTACTGAAGCAATTTTTACTGCAAAAAGTAGAAGATAGAGGGGAGAAGATTGGGGGGTGTGTGTGTGTGTGTGTGGGGGGGGGGGGGGAAGGGCAAGGGGGATATGGGCCGGGAGAGAGAGAAACATATGAGAGAGAGCATTGGAAGTGAAAGAGAAGGGGAGGAGAGCTCGAGATGAAGATATCGAATGTAGGGAGGAGGAGGGGGAAAGGGGTAATTTAGGAAAGAGGTGGTTATATAGGGAGGGGAGCCCCCTCTTAAAGAGGTATGGGTTGTGCTTCCCGGGGATAATAAACTAATTCATAATCAAATCATCTCCATGCATCGTTTATGTTTCATACAAACAAACAAATTTCCCCACCCCACCCCATCCTTCAGTATACGCGCATGTATATGATTTCTAGGCCTAGAACTCGTGAGTGTAATATGCCACCTATACCTTCGACAGAGAGCATCAACTGTCGTCCGCGGGATAGATTTCCGATATCAATCGTGATAATAATTATGTTAGCACAATAGGCTATTGTATACTACTGGTTATATACCCTATACTGTGTCCTCCCAGCATAATAGTGTTATGATTGCAGATCAGATCAGCTCTACTTTTTAATCCCTTGATTTTTGGTTTCTGAACAAAAGAGAAACCAAAACTATATATTTGAAATGAGGGAGTGTAATCATGCATATTGATCAGTGATTCCGCCCGTTTTTCTTTGATCCTTTTACAAATTCACAATAATGGCGGTCTACTCAAATGCATTCAACAAAATCATGTTTGCAATCTACCGCGAGAGGTCGTCACACGCATAACAAATACACTACGATCAAATAGGTTGATGACAATTATTTGATTGAATGGACTACACTGTGCCATGATTTCGGTGAAGGACCCTGGTTCAAATCCTTTGTTTGGAGCCAATCAATAATTTCATGCACAATCTCTATAACTCAAAAGATGTCACAGTTGGTGCATTATAACAAATGATAGGGCAAGTTACTATGCGTCTGGAGTGTATTGTGAATTATACTCCTCACCAATAACATCAGAACATTCATATGGCATACATTTCATACAATTTGTATTTTCTTAGAATTGTGCCAAGCCAAAAGCATGCACAGAAGAAGATTCAAATACCGCGCCGAATTGTTGTAATTGGTTGAGGGACAGCTGGGATCACTGGTTAATACACTAAGAATAAATATATGCCAATTACAGTGGCGTACCGTGGCCGCCCCAACCCCGGGGGGCTGAAGAAAATTCAATTTTGCCGCCCCTTCCTCAACAGCCCGAAAAGATTGACCCATTTTTTTTCTCGGTCGTTTGAAAAAGTGAAGAGCAAAAAAAAAAAAAAGGGGGTTTCAGGCGGTTCTTCTCCAAAGGGGTAAAATTATTAAGAAAAAATGGTTTCAGGCGCTAGCGCCCTAAAAGCAGCACATTTTGATGTATAGTACCATTTTTTCAAAAATATTTATGCTTTATCAAATTTTTCCGCCCTTTTATTTAATAATTATTTTTGCCGCCCCTTCGTTTTTGCCGCCCCTGTTTTTGCCGCCCCTTCTTCTTCCGCCGCCCCTTCATTTTGGCCGCCCCCTGCTTTTACCCCGGGGGGCTGGCGCCCCCAAAGCCCCCCCAAAAAAAAAAAAAATACGCGCATGAATTAGAAACACTGTCTGCATTTTATGACCAGAATTATATTTTCATTTTTATAAAATGCTTTTGGTGAGGAGTATAATTAATTTACTATTCATCCATTCACTATCCAAAATCACCATACCTACAAATCTGTATAATGAGACCTTCCAAAATAATGGTACACAACTTCTACCGGATTATTTTTAAAGTGTTGAGAAAAACCTTCCAATTTCAATAGAATTTCTGGTAAACTCTCACTCAATGCTTTGGAAACACAAAAATCCCGTTAGGTCTCAGCGAATGTTAACACTTTTCTTTCATGACTTTCTTTGAAAGTGTATATTTTTTCAAATAAGTAACAAAAACTGGGTGTCTAAGTTAATTGGACAGACAATAGTGCGGTACAAGCGTACCCATTTTTATATGATATAAAAGAAAGGGACTATAATATAAAGACGTCCAGAAAAAGGAAAATGCCTGGTAGGCAATAGCATTCCAATGCTGTAGTGATGGTAAGTAATGCAAATAATATGATATTTAGGCTTACAAACATAACCTACAAAATGTACAAGTGAATGTTTCCATATTAACGTAGCTCTATGTAAATCGACTCAATGGAGAACTCAAAATTCAGATTGATGCCTCCACCCCGGTTTGTCGGACATAAATAATGTTTGGCCCCAGATCCAGGTCCCCATGCATCTGCCCCTGGCAGAGGTTGTGGGAGGGGGGGGGGGGGGAAGTAAATTATTGGTTATTGATATAAAAATGCGTTTGCCACGGTGGTTCACCCATTTTTGTCATCTTTTCCGCAATAGCGGAATTCTTGACGTTTTTTGGCACCTATAAATGATGTTATTTTGGGCGGAATAAAGATGAAATGCGTTATCAGTCAAATTCATAATTATAATTAATAATTAAGGATGCAAAATAAGTAACATGTAGGAATGGAACTATAGCGCTTTGCAATGAATCTCTTCATAAATTATGCAGAACAACCAAAACCACGAACGTTGGTACCCTATTGCGTGTTCTTTTAAAAAAAAATTATTGTTTATTTCTATAATTTGTGAATCAGGCATTAAAACACACTTATGCCCTATAGCAATGTAGCCTATACAAGTTCGGAACGAGACTTTTTATCTTTTGACGCGTATTCCGGTCGAATGCCAAAATTGATTGCTCAATGAATCATGAAATGAGAGCAATACTACTTTGATGATACCGATCTCAAGTGGGTATAGTATTATGATTTTATTAACTTCGTTAAAGAAATTCTCTAAATTTTGCTTACCTTGGTCAACGGGCAATACTTGGTAACAGTCGGGCAACGCTGTGAACTGTAGAAATATATCTTTCTCCGGTTCATAGTTTTATATTCGAAGCCGCATATATTTTGACGACCAAAAAGTATTCGAAGCCGAATATTCGCCTTCGAATATACACTTTGAACCGGCCTTAACATTAGTTTTGCGGAAAGTTGCTTTGTGCCGATTTGATTTGCCGACAAGCTATTCATTGTTCAGGACAAACGGGTTCCGCCATTAAATCGGTAACTGACCTGACATCGTATTAACGCTTGACCAGACAGGGTACTGTCAATAAGTGATCAAAAGAAACTCATGTGAAACGCCCACTTGAGCGAGAGGTACCTTTTGTTCTCATACAGCCCACGGATGTGATTGAGTCTTCGCCAGCACACAAAAGCACACTTTACCGTCAATGTGCAGCTATTTACCGCTCACTTTAATTTAGGCGCCTCATTGAAATAAATTGAATAGAGTGCTGAGCGATAACCCGTAACAACACGGCGTGCCTGCCACAGGTATATAAGCCCGTGTCTATCCGTGTTACTTTCTATTAATTAACTATTTCGCAGTATAATGTTGTTATGGGCCTATTTAGTAAAGTCAAATGGGTTTCTTAATGCCACGAATATCCATTTTAAAAGCCAGGGGTAAGTGAGGGAGTGAAGCAGGGGTCGAAGGGAAAAAAGAGGAGAAGCGGACGGGCTATCGAAATTGAAGGGGAGACAAAAAAGGAAGACAAAAAGAAAAAGAAAGGAAGAGGGGGAGAGAGGGAGAAGGGGAGCGAAGGAGTGATAGGCCTCTAAAGTATAGACATAAGAAAGAATAAGTGCAGAGAAAGGAAATGAAATGAATGAATAAAGAAAATAATAATTACTATTAGAGAAACTGGTCGCTAAAACGACCCTAAAATTTCACCGAAAGCTTGAAAATTTGGCAAATATTTTGAAAATGTTCTGATTTTTTTCTTCAAATTTTCTGTCAAAATCAATAAGTTGTAACTTAAAAGTTTTTGTCTTAAAAGACCCCAAAACGGCTGATTGTTTTTCGCTGCCTAAACGCTACTTTGTACACCCTTCCTGAACTGTAAGTCAGTCCTCTTAATTTCAATGAAGTTGTCATAAGATAGTTATTTACTTTTATTTACTTATTTGCTTTCAAGGTGTATTAGGAACGGATGTTCTTGACATTCCCAGATACAATCCCAATACCATTTGTATCACAGATCCAGAATATTCAGCCGCTGCTATTGCCGCATTGTAAGTAACACTTTTGGTATTCTTCTATAATACCATGTAACGTTCATTTAATGTTGAGCATGCACACACACCAATTCTGTTTCGTACATTTGCCTGTAAAATGATTTGAAAAAAAACCCAACAACAACAAAACAAAAACACAAACGGGAGGGAAATGGCTACTTATGGCGGGGGATAGAAAAGGCTTAGGAAGCCTGTTCCACAGTAACGAAGTGCCGAAATCATGTATGGCTTTCTGAACATGCTGAATGGATACCTATAAGTTCAGTGATGCCGAGGTACCAATTATTCATCATTCGGAAAAACCAAACCAAACCATAATTTCATAACATTAAACCGAACCCCCTAATTAACCCTTATCCTACTCACTTGGGGTTGCTTGGGGTGGCGGACATATCCACATTATGCACATGTTAGAGAGGTTGCGATTTCCAAATGCACGTATCATACGCTCGTGCATCTATTCAAAATCACTCTGATGTGACGGGATTTTGAATAGATCTACGGGCGTACGATACGCACGTTTTGGAAATCGCAACTTCTCAATTCTATCGTTTGTTACGTTGAAGCAGCACTCTTTTCTTTTTGGTACTATGTTGAGTTCCCCACCACCATTTTTCTTTGGTGCGATAATACTCCATGTGCCTATTACTATAATATACGAACTATTTAGAGAATAAAGTTATTGTTTTTAGCCGATGTCGTGTATCTATCGTCTCATATTACACGGGCGACATAATTGTTTTAAGCAAAACAACGAGGCGAAGCCAAGTTCTCTTTTTTTCTCCAGAATTATTGTACCGTGCTTGTTTTACAGTGAGCATTGCATATCAAAAGCTAGAAAACACATGTCAGAGTGACCTTCGTGTCATCAACTACCTATAATGACATATTTTCTACACACCTTTTCACTGTAAAGAAGTTCACCATAATCAGATAATGAATCGTGTCATTTGCTTTTTTCATTGTTCTTTGTAGATGCATTTGCTCTATTCTGGGTTTACTCAATGTTGGCGGCACTGGTATCAGCGTTTTCAGGTATCTACGAAAAACAATTTTTTCAACCGATGACGACGACATAGATGTTGATGGCATACTCAATCAGAGCGCAACGCAATCACTCGACAGTAGAAATCGTACCGAGTCGGACAATATGAGGGATACTGTGAAAGGTTTAGTTAAAAATGAAAAGGCTGCACATGTTCCCAATAATAATATTATACAACTAGTGTTTCCCATATCTCTATCTAAGGTCACATTGCATGCACATATGCAGGTGTGGTTCGTATGAGAGTATGCCATCGAATGCGGTCAGCGGCAGCCCCGGTAGCCTCAGTGATGCTCAGGCCTGTGATAATTTTGATGTCGTCAAGCCAGCTCGCTGCAGGTCTGCCTCTCGTTTGCCCTCAACCATTCCTTGGACAATTGTTTTCTGAAGGCAGTGATGTCTGGTGATGTGGCCAACGTATGATAACTTTCTAGAAATGATATCTGCCCGCAAGGTCTTCTGAACTCCAAGCTCTTGGAGAACCCACTCATTTGTTTTCCTCGCAGTCCATGGAATCCTCAGGATTCGGCGATAGCACCACAGCTCAAAAGAATCCAGTCTCTTCCATTGTCCAGGATTCAGATCCATATGATGCCACAGCAAATGCTGTTGATTTTAGCAAACGAACCTTGAGGGATGGAGGAATTTTACTTTTCCACAGTTTGGTCAGGTTTGAGACTATACCTCGAGCTATTGCCAATCTTCGTTTTATCTCCTGGGTGCAGTCACTTTTGGTGTTAATGATGGAACCCAGAAAGCTTTCCACCTCTTCAGTGAAATCACCCTCTAAGGAAAGGTTTGCATCTGTATCATTTCGTCCTGCGTCTACAATCATGACTTTCGTCTTCTTTGTGTTCAAGATCAGTCCCCTCTGTTCACTTGCCGATTTTATTGCTTTCAATAGATCCATCAATTCCTCTTTCCTACTGCAAACCAGGGTTGTATCGTCTGCATATCTGAGATTTGTGATCCGTTGACCACCTATGGTAACACCTCCTCCAAAGTTTTCCAAAACATCTCTCATGATGCTCTCAGCATAGATGTTGAAGAGCTGCGGAGACAAAATGCACCTTGTCTCACACCTCTGCCAATTTGGAACCACTCCGAGTCATCTCTGCTCGTCCTAACTGAAAATTCCTGATCCTGGTATAGCGTACTGATGAGCTTCACCACATGACCGGGGAATCCCATATCCCCCATGATGTTCCATAGGTCTTGATGGTTGACACAGTCAAAAGCCTTGCTGTAATCGATGCAACAAAGGTAGAGTGGAATGGAATGTCCTCAGCATTTTCAATGATATTTCGCATGTTGACAATTTGATCCCTGGTGCCTTTTCCTGCTCTAAACCCAGCCTGTTCATCTGCTATCTCAGTCTTGAGCCTCTGTCTCATTCTGTTGTTGATGATCTTGAGAAGAATCTTGCTGGCGTGGCTGATTAGGCTAATGGTTCGGTGGTTTGAACACTTTTTTATATTTACTTTCTTTGGTATTGGGATAAAAACTGCTCTCTTCCAGTCCTTAGGCCATTCCGCATCCCTCCAGATTTTGTCACATAGCTTCCACATGATGATCACACCTTGCTCACCAAATGCCTTTTGGAATGCCCAAATCACTTGGAATCTCATCACAGCCTGGTGATTTGCCATTTTTTCATCTCTTTCATTGATTTACGAACTTCATCCAGTAGGGGTGGTGGTTCAGGGTCAATTTCACCTGAATCATTGATAGTGGGTTCCTCCTCTGCCTTCTGTTCATAAAGCTCAATGCAGTATTCTGCCCAACGGGTCTTGATGTCTTCGCTCTCTGTAAGCGTGGTGCAATTTCTATCATTTCGTCGTCTGTATTCCATAGTGGCGTATAGTGGGGCGCCGCGAATAAACAACTTTTCGAGAAAATCGGGTTTGAAGAAATGCCAATTTACAATCGAGTTGTGTAAATCAGACATTCATTATATTTTGTAAATGATGTGAAATTTCTGTAGTAAACTAAATAGATTTTATTGTTTTTTCAAAAGAAATAAATACATACTATTGCTGACAAACTGAAAATAAAAAGCACAAAACTATACGTCACTATGGAAAACAAACAAAACGCAATACCCTAACCTAACGTTAACCTTACGCCACCTCGGTCGCCGTGTAATCCCTATGGCGTTACTTTTCGTCGTTTGTATTCCATAGTGGCGTATAGGTCCGATACGTGTACGCCACTATGACATACAATGTTTTTCATTTTGCCGATATTTCTTAATTATAAAATGTGTATACAAAGTGGCGTATGGTCGATACGCCACTATGGAATACAAAATGTCACTTTGTAGCTATACGCCACATTTAATTAATTAATTACTAATTAATTAGCTAATTATGACTGATGAGACTTAGAAAAAATGAAAGAGAACATCATTAAAAACATGACCAAAAATCACTTTACGCCACTATGGAATACAGCCGACGATTTATGACATCAGATCTTGCTGAAGTTTTTTTGAGTCAGCTCCTTTACCAAAGCAAACACCTTCTTGGAGTCATTTCCTGCTTTTTCCATATCCTCACATTTCCTCTCAACAAAGTCTCGTTGATCAGCTCTGACTGCTTTTGTTACTTCTCTGTGTTGTTTCCTCCATTCTGACATATCTCCTCTTTTCCTGGCTTCCTGTCTCTTATCAGCAAGCTCTATTGTCTTCTTAGATATCCAGGGCTGCTTCTTTTTCTTCTTCTTTGTGATGTTTTCCTCTGCTGCACTTAGCACTGCTTTCTTCATTTCTTCCCACAATTCATTCGGAGAGAGTTCTTCCTCATCCGTTCGAAGGAGCGCCTCAAATCGGTTCCCCACACTAACTGTGTATTGCTCTGGGATTTTATCCACATCAAATCTCACTGGTGGTGTCACTCGCTCCTTTGCTTTGAGTTTCAGCTTCATACGTGCGACAAGTAGCTGGTGGTCACTGCCACAGTCTGCACCTGGTCTAGTTCGTACACTGAACAATGAAGAGCGCCATCTTCTCTTAAGCAGAATATAATCAATCTGATTTTTCACATTTCCGCCAGGGCTCCTCCAAGTCCACAGTCTGTGGGGATGCTGCTGAAAGGTGTTTCCAACAATCAGGTCGTTTGTCTGACAAAACTCTTCCAAACTGTCTCCACGATCGTTTCTTTCTCCCAATCCAAACTTTCCAATTGACCTCGACTTGATGTCAGACTTGCCAACTTTTGCGTTCCAGTCTCCCAAGATGATAAGCATAGAAGTTTTCCATCGCTTCATCAGATGCAGTGGATGTTGGTGCATAAACCTGGACAATTGAGATGTTGAAAGGGTGACCATGCAGTCTGAGAGAGATGATTCTGTCGCTGATTGGGTTGAAGCCCAGGAAGGATCTAGCTGTATTCCTGTCCAAGATGAAACCAATTCCGAACTCCCGCTTTCCTTCATCTTTGCCTGAATATATCACTGTGTATCCATTGTCTGTAGTAAAACGTCCTTGGTTGAGCCACCATGTTTCTGAGATGCCCAGTACACAAATGTGTTGCTCTCCCATTCTTTTTGTAACGATCTCTAGCTTCCCAGCAGTCATACCTTGAACATTCCATGTTCCTATGACTTGATGTTTTCTCAGTTTCATGCTGCTCCTTTCATGCTCAGGGTTGTCGGCAGTACACTCTGCGTCATTACAGCTGTGCCTAGTCGGAACAACATGCTCCTCTTCCCCAGTAGCCATTGACGCATCGTCTGGCCTGCGGGTCCCACCATTGGATGACGGGTTTCTACATTGATTACGACCTTTCATATAAACTATCTTGGCCAAAAGTAAATGCAGTGGGTGGCCGGGTCCTTCTGCATTAACGGATTTGCTGAATGGTCGCCGTTGGCTCTCCAGAGCCGACGCCCTTAAGATGAATCTTGTATTTCGTTTCAACCGGGTGTTCAGCCACATATCAGCAGCCCTTAAAGTAGACCTACATAGGTCCTTTTGACCGTCCGTGACAATTTCCCAAAAACCCCGCATTATATCCAGAGAACTTCTAACCTAGGGATAACTGCCAGACTCAGAGACCGCTCGGGTGGAGTGTTCACTGGGTTTAACCCGCTCGGTGGACTGGTCATTGGGTTTTAACACTCCTCGCGATTTTGGCTTTTGTAGCGGGCCGAGGGGGGGGGCGATATTTTTGGTGGGCCGTTTGGAAATTTAATAGTGTCATATGACACTAGAAAATTGGGTATGTGTTGTTGATATTTGCATGTTCTTGCCTTTATTCAAATACAAAATGTATATAGCCTATTCATAATATTCATCTGCACATGAAGATGCATAACATAACACTTCAATTCTGGATATGTCTCTCTCTTCTCTCTCTTTTATTGGACAAAATACGTGCCATACAAGTGCGCGCTCTTCACCTGGACCGTACTCTGTTTTCGTAATAGCGCCATCTCATGAAAAGCGTTTTTAGAAGACTTAAAAGGCATTTTATTAATTTTGTATTTCAAGCGTTAATTTCTGCTGTATATAGAACTACTTTACCTGCATTCAATGCATATTAGTAAACAGTAACAAAATCAAAATCAAAACCAAGTTAGTTGTGTTATTTACTCTAAACACATACTTTTAAACAAAACAGATGCAAAGTAAATCTAGAAAGCCGAAATTTGAAGCAAATTGCAAAGCCAAGCCAATATAGGGGCCCCGCCGTAGCGGGTGCCCCAAAAACAGTATAAATTTCGTGTTACCGTTAAATGAAGTGTATTTGTGCTTTGTTGAAAATTATAATATTGATATGATATATATGATTTGAAATTTTCTCAACAGACGGAGTGATTGTAAAAACATTGTTGTGCTTCTGTGCCATAACAAATGGAAGGAAAATTTTGGCGATTCCAAAGTCTGGGCCATACAGTCGATTAGCAGCTCTGAATGGGATCCGTGTGCTCAGCATGTTTTGGGTTATACTGTTACATACACACCAGAATATTCCAAATTTTACTGGTAGGTAATAAATGAGGAGGGAGGAGGAGGAGGAGATATAATAGGGTCAGTCCATGTCAAATCAACCAATTTTCTGAAAAGTTCCCAGGTAACCCTCTCAGATTTTGATAAAATTCCATCAGAATAATCTTTTGTGGCCACAATGAACCCATACAAAAATTTGGCTTCATAGGCCATGTCGTTTTCGAGAAATGGCCCTTTGAAGTTTGGCTCGGACCCCCCTTTTTTTGGCACTCGCGAGCAACGCCCTGCAGGGTCTATTGTTCTATTGTTTCCGATTAGAGCGCTGACATATTGGAAAATGTTGCCAATCAATATTCATGAGAGTGTACATTCAACGCCCAGTTTGCGAAATTGGGTGCGTTGTGTTTGGTAGGTGTGAAATACATCTGACTGGGCATTTTAATTACGTAACGAATAAAGGCATTGATATCATCGAATGGCTGCCCAGTGCTGTTATGTGTTTAGTTATTATATAGGCCTAATAATTATTATTAAATGTATTCATCATTCCTTTCTTTTCCCTTCTCTGTACTTATTCTTTCCTAGGCCTACACTTTATCACTCCCTCGCTCTCATTGTCCCCTCTCACCCTCCCTCTCTCATTCCCATCATTTTCCTTATATTTCTATTTATCTACTTTTTATTTCTCCTTCCTCCAGCCCTCTCTCATTCTCCATATCCCCTCTTCCCCTCTTCCTCCCTCTTCCTCCCTCTCCCTCCCAAGACTTCTCACAGAGGTGAATCTGCCCCTCCCCAACCCCCTCCCCTCTTTGTGTACGCCACTATTTCTGTACCAATCTCCTTGTTAAAATAAAATTAAATGGAAATTTCTTAAAAACAACCTTTATAGGCCTATACTTATACTTACATGTATACGTATAGCGATTACCATTATAGTGTAATATAGATATATGGACTGGACATGGCAGCCTTCATACATTCTAATGTGTAATCGGTCAGCAAGAGCATTCAATTTATTTAAATGAAACGCGTAACGTCAGGTGGGTGGTAAAGATGATTGCATCGACAGCTAAAGCCTCCTTATAGACTCCAGACCCACACAAGCACACATTTGGGATACGTGAATACAATGGTACCACTTTACACATGACTGCCCTTACACATGACTGTAGTGTGGTCACTTATTGATACTCGCCTGTTGTGTAGAGCGTTAATATGATGCCGGATCAGTGACCAATTTAATGGCGGAACCCTTTATTCGAAACAATGGTACCACTTTTATGAATAGCCTGTCGCAACTTCTAATCAGCATCAAACGAACAAAAGATTATATAATCTATTGCGACTCTATTTCTATTTAAAAGCTCTTTGCTCGCGAGTGTCATTGGTGATTTTTACCAACTTTGGTGGCTCATAACTTTTTGTTCTAAACAGATCTGGCTCTAAATTTCAGATATCTGCTTTCTTTTTAAAGTTATGAGCACCCAAAGTTGGTCATTTATTCAACCGCAAGTGTGATTTTGGCATTTTGGGGGTCCCCTGGTGCCAAAAATATGTGATCATACAGGGTGTATCAAAATGATTGGTACCGGGCTATGTGACATTTTCAAAAATATATCAAAAATATAAAATGGCTAATTAATATAGTTTTTGTAGTATAAATAGAAAGGGGCATATGTTAACTTGTTGATCTATTAATCTGAAGTTGATAGGTTGATGCATCTGGGAGCATTAAAACGAAGATCGACGTAATTATGGTTTGACTTACACAACACAAGATGAATAGGTTCACTGCTTGAACCATTTATTGCATACATTCTCTTCAATATCTCGCCTCAGTGTACATAACATAAAATTGCTTTACACATTCTTTTAGAAAGACAGTTCTTGAAGTCCCTGCCTTACGACGCTGGCAGTGTGAGGTGAAGCCCTATCTTGAAAAAACTTAACATCTGGGATGGGTCCATTCTGTAACTGCCCATATCAAATTTTGAATCATTGCAAGTGTATAGCATGTTTGCATGGGATACGCCTTGCTCTTAGAAACTGTCTCCTAAATTTTTTCTGCACTTCTCCATAGCTTCGTGTCTACCAGTAATTCTTAACTATGAATGCACACTGAAGTGTGGAATACGGTGGAGCCATTCCAATAACTTTTACCAGGTCTAAACTAACCTACACTGTCTACAGTCTATAGCCATTCTGCCACACCATCTACTTAGTAATCTCAATAATACAATTTAAATTACCGACCGCACTGGATGGTGTTGATACACAAACTTCTTTCACCCCACCTAAATTATTCAAGTCAATAATATTACTCTCAAGCAATAAATATTGATTAGAACATTTATATATAATATGAATGAAGAAATAGGCAAGGAAAATATTAAACATTTCCATGATTTTCAACATATCATCCTCACAAGGTATTTGCAGTAAAATAGAGCTTTGAAAATGGTGCGCTCCAGATCCAGCGTTGCGACGAAAAGTGTGAAAATACCTACTTTCCTTTAGAATCATGTAACTTCTGAATAGAATGTGCTATCTTTATGATCCAAAAATCTTACAGAAGATAAAACTACTATAATTACAAATATTTAAACAATTAACCCCAAACTGCCATAAAAAATAGTAAAAAAATTCGGCAAAAAATGAAAAGTCTTCGGTACCAATCATTTTGATACACCCTGTATGACTCAAATGTCATAGATACATTGTTTATGGGTACGTATCTGAGGAGGTATAATAGGAGGAGGAGATATAGGAGAAGATATATACTGCTCCAAGATAGTATCCCTACACTTGGAAAAATAATTACAATTTCAAAACTGAACCATATTGGGGTAAATTTATTTTTTTAATAGATGCACTATCTAATACGGCACATTTTGACACCTCATTGACTCCAATGTGACTTCAAGAAGCAAAGTTACAAGCATTTGATTAAACGAAGGTCCAGTTTCAAAAGTGACATGCTGGCCTATTCAAAAATCCACGGACTAGACATTTGGTTTGAGAGTGGTAAATGGCTAATTTGTGTGTGTGAACAAAAGAAAACTGAAACAAAAGAGCTGACAAATAAAAGTTATGAAAAGTACAGAGAAGTAAAAACTTAAATAAATACTGCTTTAAATAAAGTTTCATTGAAGAAACTGTGTAGTCTCTTTGTTCATGTTGTTGCGCTTGTTGGAATAATTTTGCGCCTTGTATAGGCTAATTTGTCACTTTTAAAACTGAACATTCGTCTATTCATTTGCTTGTAACTTTACTTCTTGAGGTTACATTGGATTCAATGTGGTGTCGGAATGTGCAGGATTATATAGTGCATCTATTACAAAAACAAATTTACCCCAATATGGTTCAGTTCTGAAATTGTGATTATTTTTCCAAGTGTAAGGATACTTTCTTGGCGCGGTATAATAGGTGGAGAAGGAGGAGATATAATAGGAAAAGGAGATATTATTAGCTTTAGGTGGTATGGTACGGGAAATTATCGTGCGCGAAGTGTCATACTGGGTGAAGCCGAAGGCTGAACCCAGTATGACACTGAGCTGAACCTAATAACGAATTTATCATACCACAAAGTCATTCTAAATATTGAAATAATTACGTTTTTAAACATTTTAATTCCTGCCAAATAGGAAAAATATTTTTAAAAAAATAGATGACTGTTCCGCGTATTACAGGTTGCGTGCATTTTACGCGCCCGGTTTACGCGATTCGCCTTTATACGCGTACCTCGCCGTACACGCGTATCGGCCTTGCCTAGATATAAAGCGTAAAATACGCACTCACTGACTAGATACGAAAATATATCAGGTTAGCGGTGTTCTTTGATGTTTACCTTAGTGGTATGATAAAATAGGTGACGGAGATATAATAGGAGGAGGCGATATAATTGGAGGATATATAATAGGAGGAGGAGAAGATTTAGAAGAGGATATATAAAAGAAGGAGGAGGGCGGGGTATTATCCCAGCAAACACAAAACGTTTTAAATAAGTTATATTTTGGCTTTTGGTTTAGGTAAAAACGTTTTAATAACATTAAAATGTCGGGTTATATAAAGGTCATGAAAACGTTGTAAAACGTTTTGTATGAAAACACACTACAATATTTTTAAAATGTGTTCAAAATGTTATTGTAAACTATTTTTTGCCAAATATTTTGTCAACATATAAATAACGCGTGAAAATAGTTGCACCCAGCTAAGACAAAACGTTTTAATGACATTTAAATGTCGGGTTATATAAAGATCATGAAAACGTTTTTAAAACGTTACTGCAAATATTTTGTGCAAACATTTTTCGCAAAATATTTTTTCAACCTCAAAATAACAATCTGTTTAGAATGTTTTGTATCAAGTTTTCAAAAATGTTTTTGGATTGTTATTAAAACGTTTGTATACCCTTTATATAACCCGACACACAGCGACGACGCCTGGGAAATAATTATTTTGTACAGGCAAGGAAACTAAATCAATACCGGGGATCAATACACGTGTACTGTAACTGCTATGCACGATTTGATATTCAGACGATAAATCTTTGGATACCGGGAGTTCTATCAGAGTAGAAAATGATGAATATCTCCCGTAATTTTTTGTTTCTAAAGAAGCCGATTTTAAGGTTTGCACTTGAATATATGTGTTGAAAAAATATGATTGTTGTTAGCTTGCGTATTGACAAAGAACGTTGCTACCCTCATTCGTAAACACTCGGGTCACGGAAGATACACGGTATTATAGCGCAGCGTAGGCCCCTGGTGGAGGCAGTCCGATGACGTACCATGCTCACTGACATCTACAGAGGTCAGTCACCAGGCTATTGTCAATAGCCTTAGTCGGATGTCCCTCGGCCCATTATGCGTCTCAAAGCTATTAAACAGGTCGGAACAAAATGGCCATGAGTGGCTGTGGATTCGATCTACCATCGTACCGATTTCTGCCATGAAGATATCGGCCGATGACACTGTGCGACATTTAAACGTTTTCTGTAAAACATTTTGTGTTTGCTGGGCAGTAGCTTATCAAAAAATGTTTTTTAATGTTATGAAAACGTTTTACCCTTAATATACCCTTTATATAACCCGACATTTGAATGTTTTCTGACAACCTTTTATATTTTGCGAATGATATCGAAAACGTTTTGTGTTTGAAGGGATTGTAATGATGATGACGAGGACGACCCCCCGGGGGGGAGGGGCACTCCCACTTTGGAGGTGACGCGTATGTAGGGTCGCTGTTAACCCCCCCCCTTTTAGCTTCGCTGTCACCCAAACACTCCATATTTTTTTACGAACACAACTTTCATTTATCACTGATTTTGTTACTTATTTTAAAAACAACAAAGAAATTTGAAGCAATTTAGAACTAGAAATTCGATGTTCGAGGTTTCTGTGGCGCTGTTTCGGCTCTCACCAAAAATTCCATTAAAAAGGTCATGTTCTCACCCAATGACCTCATATTTTTTACATTTTGCTCTCACCGAATGCCAACAATCATGCTCTCATCCAATGACCCCATATTTTTTTACATTTTGCTCTCACCGAATGCCCCTTCTGCGAAGTATCCATTTCATATTGGAGTCCCCCACCCCTCCGGGGGGCGGATTATTTTACCGTAGTTCACATTTGAATAGGGAGCCTGTTTAGGCAATTATATACCTATTAATATTGATCGGAGATTATACTGTATTCACTAGTAATAGTATATCGTGTGTTTGCGCTTTATTCCGTAATCAGTAAGTATGTTAAACAGACGCATTTCTTGCAGAGCTACTCGTAGCACAGTGGTAAAGCGTCTGACTATGCATACATAGGTTGTTGGTTCGAACCCCGATCAATCCTTTGGTAGAATTTTAAATCTAAGGTATTTAATTTATTTTTGTTAAGTAAGAAGAAATTAATCGCAATGTGGTGGAACCTAGCCTATAATACATGTAACACTATACATGTACATTATGCGTTAGAAGTTTCTCCTATTCAAATGTTAACTACGGAAAAAAATATTGCCTCCGGGGGACGACCATGACGATGACGACGATATAAGTGGTAGTGGTGCTGGTGCAGGTGGTGGTAGGGTGAACAAAGGAGGAGTTGATGGTGTTTGATGAGGGACGATTTTGTTATTGGACATGTTAACTTACAATCCACGAAATAAATCAAATGAATGATAAAATAATAGTAAAACCATAACTCACTGACTATGTTGACTAATCTGTTCGCAGATAACCCACACGCACTGACATCAGTTTACGAACGATTCAGCGGTCAAGTTCTGGTTAGTGATAGTGCTACTCTCTCCGTCGATTCCTTCTTCGTTCTGAGGTTTGTTTGTTAAAGAGAATTACGGGGTTTTAAGAGGTTTTTTGTTTGTTACAAAGCACGTTATGGGGGTACTACACCCCTGTGGTACATTTGTGACCATTTTTGCATTTTTCTCCAAAAATAATAACACGCTGGTAACAAAAGTTATGTATATTATTGGGGTAAGGAATCCAATTACTACACTGAAATTTCAGTGACTCAAAACAAGCGGTTCAGTATATATGATAGAAAATGAGGTACATCCTAGCGGTACCTCATTTCTTATCATAAATAACGAACCGCTTGTCTTCTTTGCCCCTATAATATACATAACTTTTGTTACCACTGTGTTATTAGTTTTTGAGAAAAATGCAAAAATAGACACAAATTTAACGAGGGGTGTAGTACCCCCTTAAACAAGTTTACAATCAAACTTTTGATATAATTATGTTGGGTCAAGAGAGCCTAGGATGTTGTGAATTCAACAAGCCCAATCGGCATTGGAACTTCCGGTTTTTGAGAGCAGTTTTGGGACCTCTGACATATCGCGGAAATTGCTGTAATTATTATTAATTTATTTATTATTGTAATAATTTTTTTCATTAAAATATTAAAGTAATTAATTTACAAAATAACCATGTTTTTTTTTTATTTGTTTTTATTTTAGTAAAACATTTTAAATTTATATTTTGTACGAATTTTCCCGATAGATGATGGTTGAAGTTCATGCAGTGGTCAAAATTCTAAACTGCTCAAATGCTGTTGGAAAGGTCACCACATTATTTCTCATGTCATAACGATCCAGAAAAAGTATACTTATACCTATCTGTGACATTCCCTTCTGGAATTATAAGAAGAAAGGTCAAAGGTCACCATTTGACCTCCACAGGGGTAAAAACCTGATAATTTTTTATGACAGTCTATTCGTTTTCTAAGAACAATTTGAAATACAAATTCCTTTAAAAAGGAATGGGGCGTCCAATGGGAGCTTTGATGTGATGTGCTAAAATCCGGGGGAGGGGGCACTCCCACTTTGAAGGTGACGCGTATGTAGAGCTGTTAAGACCCCCCTTTTTCACCATCGCTGTCACCCAAAGACCCCATTACCAGCACATGCTTTGAAATAACAAAGCCATTTGAAGTCATTTAGAACTATAAATTCAATTTTCGAGGCTTCTTTAGGCTCTCACACAAAGACCCCATTAAAAAGTCATATTCTCACCCAATTCCCCCCCCTCCATAATTTAGATCCAAACGGATCTACTCTCTCACCCAATGACCCCATATTTTGGTCTCACCGAATGCCAAAGATCATGCTCTCACCCTTGCAATGACCCTTGCTCCCACCGGATGGCCCTTAGTGCACATTCCTACACCTGTATCCATTTCATATTTTTTGCATATTTAATTCTTAAGGATTGTTTTCCAAGTGGACATATGATAACTGTCGGTTGTAATACCTGACAATAATGCATATCTGGTTATTGATTCAACGGAACGTCGCCGCGGATATCAGGTTTTAAGACCATTTGAACTTGTTTATCATGTTTAAGCGACACACAAGTCACAGCGTATTTGGTGTTTTTTTTAAGTTTAATTTTGTTTTTCAAACAAAGATGACAAGCCTATACGCACGGGATTTTTTACAGGTAGGCCTAAATGTTTTAAATAACACAACAAATGTTAATTGCATCTACCGCGCTAGATTTTCCAGGGATAAGACACCATCATCCTTTTTTTTTTTTAATAAGACACCATGTTTATCGGTGGAATTCCTGGCTCCTTGATCGACAAAGCAGCTTTTTTGGATCAATGCCGCATCAAATCGTGCCGCTCATCACCTGGATCATACTCTGCGATCGTAATAGAGCCATCTCTTGAAGCGTTTTTAGAAAATCGAAAGGCATTTTTAGTATTTTCGTATTTCAAGCGTTTATTCCCGCTGTATATAGAACTACTTTACTTGCATTCAATGCATATCAGTAAACAGTAATAAAATCAAAATCAAAACCAAGCAAGTTGTGTTTTTATTTCTAAGCTGGGCATACCTTTAAGCAAACAGTTGCGAAGTAAATCCAGCAAGACCGAAATTAGAAGCCTTTTGCAAAGTCAAGCCAAATAAGGGGCCCCTCCGTAGCGGGCGCCCCAAAAAGAATAGTTTGCCGTAGCTAGGATGTTCCGGTAACATGGTGACAAAGGTTGGAGGTTAAATCGTGACCTTTGACCTTTTTGATTATAACTCCAGAAGAGTATGTCACAGATAAGTAAAAGTATAAATTTTCTGGACCGTTATGACAAGCAAACTTACGACAAACATATTTTTTTTTTTTTTTGGTCTTGAGAAGTAAAATCCATCAAAAAACAAATTATGGACACCAGAACAAGCTTCTGTGTAAAAATTACGTTTGGCAGCCGGACTATATGCAATAAACCAACCGAAACGGATAACAATTGAATACATGAATACAAAACCCACCCAAGTCCATGGGAAGTGATTTTGAGAGAAAAACCTGTATCATTTTAATTCCTTCAGTTATATTTACCTGGTCAATATGGTAAGTTTTACTTGCAAATGAGTGGGTTAAACTGTATTAAGTATAACGATTAGCATTTCAGGGACTTCGTGGGGTTCATTTTAAATTCTGGACTTGGGTGGTTTTTTGAATCATATACAAAGACAACAATGTTGGAATGAGATTACCACTTGTAAGATAATACAAAATAAAGCACACAGGTATGTATAATGTTGATAAGCATTCTGCCATGTAATATAAACCACACACTTTCCTTTATTAAACCCAAAGTCACGCTCCAGCAATGAATGTGTTACAAGCGGACATTTATACATACTAGATTTTAATCAATGTGTTACAAGACTCAAATCATGGACTTGGGTGGTTCTTTCATACATGCTATTTTTCACATGCTCAATAGACAAAGAGGATGAATTTGAGTTGTTTTTTCATACATATGACAGGCCTATGTTTAGCAACAATTTCCCATGCTTAACTCAATTTGGCCACAGTATGGACTTGGGTGGGTTTTATATTCATATTTTCAATTGATATGGGAGCCATGTTGGAGGACAGTTCTAAGCTAGCTCTCTAGATCGATTCCACAACCATTCATATCTATCACCTGTTTTATTGTATTACCATGCCTTATTTGAATGAGGACGACTATTACCTATGCCATAGACTACGTACGTACTTGTAATTAAAATAGAATGAAATTATTATATAAAAAAATGAAAATCTTAAGCATTTTATAATCTTTAATAATCATGGTTTCAGTGGCATGTTAGTGACGTATTTAACTTTGAATAAACTCGAGAAGGGAGCTGGACATTTGAACTGGGCAGTCTTCTACTTTCACAGATTTTGGAGGTTAGTGTGCTAGTTTGGGCAGTGTAATCTTGTGTAACCAAATGGACTGAGAGTGTTAACTGTAAAATATTAAGTTGTGCAATACCTGAAGCTATTTCACTTAAGAACAAAACAGTAAATGGTCGCATGTCTCTGGGATAATTGGTTAATGAGTTAAAGGTTAAAATAGACAAAAGGTCAATATGACCTTTTCTATCGAGGTCAAATATCAAAATTCTGGGATTCAAGCAAAGGACAAATTATTTAGCTCGATACAAGGAATGAAAATATAATGAAAGACAGAGATAAAAAAGACTAAATCGCGTCTGACGTCAGGGCAAAGGCGCGTCGTGATTGGTTGCCGACTCGCGCAGTACGGCATTTTTTGTCTAGTTGTCAGAATTTCAGACGCGATCTAGTCTTTTTTTATCTCTGTCCTTCATTATAGTACAATTTCTGCACTTATATGGTAATAGAATTGAGATCAGAGGTCAAACACCATGACCGTGTGGTATACAGTCTATGATTTAATATTGACCCTCCAGCATTAACATTGTGATTCCTTGGCGATTCAGAACTCTCTTTTCTTCCTCCTAGGATCAAGCTAAATACTGCGAGACTCTTTTCCGCTCCGATCAGAGAATTTTGAAATTCGACCACTGTGCTGATCTTTCCATATTTTACCATCTAACTCAGATCATAAACGTTCAAACAATTTCTTGCAGATTAATTCGCTTAGCAAATTTGTATCTCTTCTGGTACACCAGTCCAGAATGAAATTATAAGACTATGGAGCAGTGTAATACACATAAAAACGCATACATGAGGCAGAGGCTCCGAAGATTTTTAATAGAGGGAGCATCAATATGGGGGCTTCTCCGAGACGCGGATTTTGACAATCATTGATTTTACATTTTGTACGAATTATGAATTGCACCTTAAAATTATGAATTTTAGCTTAACATTTTGAATGTTACCCTAAAAGTATAGATTTTACCCTAAATAAATGAATTGTCCTTAAGGGGGTACTACACCCCTGTGGTAAATTTGTGAGTATTTTTGCATTTTTCTCAAAAAATAATAATACACTGGTAACAAAAGTTATGTATATTATTGGGGCAAGGAATCCAATTACTACACTGAAATTTCAGTGACTCAAGACAAGTGGTTCAGTATATATCGTCGGCCGTATCACATACTGACGTATTCGACATTTTTAACATTTTTGAGAAAAATGATATATTAGTTTGTTATGTTCTAATCTATATATTCACCAAAAACCATGTCTCAAAGTGGCTTAATTAGTAAGATATTAATTAATTTAATTATGTCGCATTTACAAAACCTTGAAATGCCCGCATCACATAACGACGTATTTGCCGATCACCTATACTGCGCAAGCCCAGTATATCGTATCTGCAATTTGAAGAATTTGCCGTTTCACATACTGACGTATTTGCGCAACGTATTTGCGCGACTCTGTCATTTCACGGCAAAATTGCTGTTTTGTCCTTTTCACATACTGACGTATTTGCGCAACTGTTTCACATACTGGCGTATTTGCGCGACGTATTTGTCATTTAAACGGCGAAATTGACATTAGTCCTTTTCACATAGTGACGTATCTTTTTTAATATTGATTTTTTGCAGAATGAGTTATGCTCTGATAGTGATAAGTGAATTATATTGAAAATATGATATATTTGCATTACTGTTATGTTAACCTGGTTTTAATCGACAATAATATTTTAATCAAGATTATAAGGCAAATGAAAATCGCTAAATTTTCAAGTTCGATTTTCTCGAAATGCGTATTTTGCAAATACGTCAGTATGTGATGCGGCCGACGATATGATAGGAAATGAGGTACATCCTAGCTGGTCTTGGGTCACTGAAATTCTAGTGTAGTAATTGGATTCCTTGCCCCTATAATATACATAACTTTTGTTACCACTGTGTTATTAGTTTTTTAGAAAAATGCAAAAATAGACACAAATTTTTCGAGGGGTGTAGTACCCCTTAAATAAAATATATGAATTGGAGGGCCTAGGGTACTTTGGATCCCAACCAAAAATATTGTGTGTGTGTGGGGGGGGGGGGCGGGTCCACTGTGAAATGGCCATTTAGCATTTTATATATGTTCATTATGATCCTGGGTTGGTTCACGGAGTCGTCAAAATTTCATATTATGACCCTTGCAAGGGTTCTGTTTGAGCACACTTATAACATGTATAGGCCTAAGTGCCAAGGCTCGAATTTGCCAGAAGAGACGGAGTTGCAAAGGTATTACCAGCAACTTTTAACTACAGCTCCACATGCTCAGTGTCAACTTGTAACTTTCAGCTTTGTTTATATTCATCTTACCAAAAGGCCAATTAGGCCGAAACAAAATTTGAATGATTTTGCATTTTGGGGGAAGTTGCGATTATACATTCAGGCAAGTTGTGAATCACAGAAGTTTGTGATGTGCAATCTGTGGGGTGACGGGCAAGTGGATTAACCCCAATGGTGCTATAGGCCAAATCATCGGCCTCTAAGAACTATTTTGAGTGGTTACCATGGTTACACAGATGCCTAGCTATAATCATTATATATTTGCGCCACTTGATATGGTAGGAATGTCCTTTGATTGGTTGACGAAGGCGATTGTAATGTAATTATCCAATTAGAGGCACTATAAGAAAGAAAGTAGTGCCCCTGTGAAGCAAAGCTGTTCATATGGTCTGCTACTTTTCATTTTTACTATTACACATGCAGGCTGACCCCTGTCTATATGATGATAATCATGCTCTGGACTACAATGGGACCACACTTCACAAATGGACCATACTATTGGATGATGAACTTCGACTTGCTCAATTGCCGAAAATATTGGTGGACGAATCTTCTTTACATTAATAATCTATATCCATATTATCTGTACGAGGAAGTAAGTGTTGTGATTTACTTATATCAATAATTATACCAATGAATATGAGAAAAAAGGAATCGGATATTTTTTCAGGTATATCAAATATGTTGCGGAGGAGCGTAGCGCATTGTGTTCACTCAAAGTAAAATTATCAACATGTCTGTTCATTTTGAGATCCTTCTTGCTGCTGCTAAGATCAAACCGCTTGCATCATCCTGGAAACCGCTTGCATCAAACCGCTTGCATCATCCTGGAAACCGCTTGCATCAAACCGCTTGCATCATCCTGGAAACGGTATATTGACGATATACATTTCGAAGAGTTCAAAACCCACATGAATTCCTTCCACAACGCCATCAAATTTACTTTTGAATCATCCACAGAGGTGCCATTCTCAGATACTCTCTTATCACTGAAGAACAATCACATTCATACCACCTTAACTCTTCCCACGCTGTAGATAGTCCCGGATGTACCAAATGTCCCTCACAGAAGTGCTCTGTATGCCCCTTCATCACAGAATCCAATATTCCAAGTAGTTTGACCTTATCAACAACCACAAGATTCTGACTAGAAATAGAGACTTCCACGTTAGGAGCAGGTTTTGTAGCAAAATAGACTTGCATGACCTGACATTCTGTAGGATTGAGCATCATTTAGGGGTTCATTCATATATTGTCATGACTAAACGGTTGTTATGCCCGAGGGGCCGCTTGCGGCAAAGGGCACAACCGTTTAGTCATGAAAATATATGAATGAACCCCGTTCATACATATCAGAACATTTTGTGATTCTTATTTCATCAAAATAATGACAAAAGATAACAAGGAACATCATAAAAAACGATGAATTTCCTTCGTTTTCTTTACCCCGAGAACGCACATCGACCAATCACGCGCGCCGTTATATATATAGCGCGTATGTATGAACTGATTATCAACAGTCCATTGGTGCAACGAGTCCAGGCTTTTCTGGATCTTACTAGGTTTCCCATGGCCCCTGCTTTCACCCATGGTCAGGTCGTCAACATATTTCCGCACGTGGATGTCTGATTTCTTGTCGTTCTCTTGGGCACTATTTAATGATACTCAGAAAAATTATTGGGGCCAAGATTGTACCTTGTGGAACCCCTCCCAATAAAGTTTCTCATTCAGACAGACTATTTTTTTATACTTGACTCTTTATTGCCTACCAGAAATAAGTCAGCCACCCACTGCACAATAGATGGTGACACATCCATGCATCTGTTAGTACCAATGCACTGATTGTACCAGATTTCTCAGTCTCCGAGACCAACTGGTCGTAAACATCTATCAAGCAGTGGGTAGTCGACATACCTTTCTTGTTGCCATATTGTAATTGAGGGGGAGGGTCTTTACCCGGAAGGTATGCAGGCCATTCATCACATTTGAGAGGTTGTTGAACTTGGGAAAAACTTGTCAGCTGTTTGCTGATAGCATTAGAACAACAACATGATCAACAGGGTCTACACCCGGCACATGGATGGTGGGGTTTGATTTGGTCATGTTAGCAAATGATCTTATTTCTTTGTGCCATTTACCAGGTTCAATCTTTTGCAGATATTTGACTTTATTTACATTATGAGTGCGTTTAGCTTTCTTGGTTTCATATATGACTTGGTTCCGCAGTTGATTAAAAATCTGTTTGTCCCGCGGCCCCCGAGGCAAATGCCTTCTGCCTTCTCTGAATAAGATTCTTGACTCTGTACGTCATCCAGGGCTTATCAGTGGAGTGCAGTCGGACAGTCTTTGTTGGAAAAGACGAGTCAATACCCTCATTCAGAGTATGATAGAAGGCATCAGCCTTGGATTGGACATCAGGAGCATTATCCTAACCAGGATTGTTTTTGAATCCATCTACCAAACTGACACATTTTAGAATCAGTTATTGGTTGAACAGTCTTGTATTTCAATGTGTTCAATGGTTTGGAATGATTTGGTACTAAGCTGATGCATTGATGGTCACTACGGCCAATGGGAGCAAAGTGAATTGGCTCGCAATAAAGACTCTCCACATTGGTCATGATAAGATCAAGGATGGCATTACCTCTGGAGGGTTTAGTGGCAATCTGCTTCAGCTGATTACCCGAGCATAGGGACTTCGAGCATAGGGACTTGATGTTAGATCGATTAAAGTCACCTAGAATCATGATGGCAGCTTGCGATATTGCACAGTATTCAATTGTTTGCACAGTATTTTTGTGGAAGCTGAGAGTACATCAGACCTATCGAATATGCATTCTGAATACGAGGAATGTCCTTCTGATATCAAATAATTTGATTTTTTCTAAATTCGCGATATAATACAAATTTTATGCAAAATTATCAAAATTTGATATTTTTAAAACTTTATAAATCTAATTATATGTACTTAAAGTGCATGTAGCTGCGATGAAAAGCCTTCACATTGAAGATATACACTTTTCCCAAAGTGATGGTAATACCATGGTGCTGGTGATGATGATTTTAATATGAAGATGGTGATGATGCTAATTAGAAACTAATCAATATGTGTTCACCGTATCTTTACTTCATCTTTCAGTGTATGCTCTGGACGTGGTACTTGGCAAATGATATGCAGTTCTATATCATAAGTCCATTGATTATCTATTTCTTATACAGGTTGGTAACAGAATGGTCGACTGCAGATCCGTCGCGAAAACGCTATTTCAATGGGAAATGAACTTTGCTGCTTGGATGAGGTTAGCATTTATTCCGTATTGAAAAGCGTGTTCCGACGGATCTGCACTCGACAGCCCTGCAAACATCTATGATAATATACAAATAAAAAACAAACCAAGCTTCTTTGGGAAGAGGGGAGGGGGTCATTTCAGAGAAAGTGAAACTCTTGGACCAACGGCAAATTATATTGTTCTTGTATAAAAATTAATATTTGAAAGATAAGTATAATTATTTGAAATTACTTGGTACTCCAGATCGGTAAACATGAATATGTTTTAATTTTTCATATATTTTCTTTAGTTACTTTGAAAATGGCACTCGCTAGCGTTCCGAAAGCTCAACCCTCTCAAAAGAACTTCTCTATCAAGGTTTTCCAGGGAAAGACTCATAAATATAATTGTTCGTTATTATTTATTATAATTAATATATTGGGCCTACCGTAAAACCCCGTCTACAAGCATTATAGTGTTATGAAAGCTAAATTAATGCGATATGCGATACGTGCGTAAATATGCCAATATAATAGATTGGTCTTACAGTAATACTTGTTTATGCTTGGATCTGTAATTTACGAGGGTCATTCAAAAGTTCTACCTCCATTGCCATGTCTCTGTTATCTTAAGTGCCAGGAAGTAGAAATTACTCATGATTATACTCGTAAATCTTGGCTACAAAATGACAAAAATGCATACACTTTATAAATCATACTAATAATTGCTACTTATTTGGCAATATTCTTGTTGATTACAAAGTTCTGTTGCACTCAACATAGTCAATGTTTCGGAATACTGATATATCCTGAATCAAACTTGTCCTGTGAAGAAGGCTACTCTTCAGCGAGATCCACTATACACGGAAGGATGAACACTTTTGTGTATTCCAAATCTTCTTCGTTACTGCTGGATTAATAGCACATTATTGTCTACATGCAAAATGACTGGTTTACATGTACCTTGCTTCGAAGGCACATTGACTACCAACACATTAGAAAGCCAACAACTTTCTTGATCCAAATAGTAAAACTGAAAAATCCCAGCTATCGATAACTCAAAACAATACATTGAGTCATATAGGAGTTCCCAAGAATAGATATCTGTTATTGAATAACAGTTTTGCGTGATTACTTGAAAGGGGGTTCCCATCTCTCATATCCCATATGAAATATGCCCAGCTTTAAATTGTAAACAAAGTTAAATGATCAAATTAAAATTACTCGGGACACATCACAATAGTTTGATTGACAGATGTCGTCAGACGCAAACCAATCTTTTTAATTTTATTTTCGGTTATAGTGTGTATTAGGGACGTACCATTAGATACTCGGGGGGGGGGGGGTAGGAAGTTTGGGTCGGGGGAAGATTTTTTTTTCGCCGCCAAAGGCGGCGAAGTTTTTTTTTTTAATTTCATGCATTTTACACAGTTAGATGGGGAAGGTTTTTTATTTTTTTTTTTTAGTGTTGGTGGGGATTGTTTTTTTTTTGCTCATGTAGTGGGGGAAGTTTTTTTTTTGGAACAACTTCCTACTTCTCCCCTGAGAATAAAAAACATGCCAGGGTAATAGTGTAGTTTGGAATTGATTTTTCACCATTGCCAATATAAAAAAAAGGGACGTATAATTATACAAAGAAGGACACTAATCTCAGTGGGCACAGGTTAGGGTTTCGACGTTGATACAACGTCAGGTGTGCCCACTGACTTGGTATAGCGCAGAGTGTGCCCACTTGGGTAATCGCAAAGAGTTATAAGCATACGTTGACTAATCAAGCCGGGGTCTATTACAGTATTATGGCTTTCGGAGGCGCCGGACGATGTCTCGTTTGTTTTTGTCTTATTGATGTTAAATGCCTTTGAAATTTCAGCTCAAAGCTCCACTCCACGGCACCCCGTCACTACGCCACTCAATGATCTATAATAGTTTGGCGAATTTGTAAGGCTATTAAATTTTTCAGTTTACATTATTTTGGAAAACGGTTTTTTGCTTTTGCGATGCGAAAAATAAGGTTGTCCGCACCCAAATAAAACATCAAATTTTGTTTTTGTTTACTTCAAGGGTGGCAAATTAAGTTAATTAGTTTCAAAAGCACTGAAAGCTCCCTGCGAGCTAAATATTTTCACACCAACACAACACACTAATGTTGACATAAGACTTCTGTTCTTTACCTTTGACATAAGACTTCTGTTCTATAATCTGTCTGAAGATCATACGCCTGTACTCTTGAATCTGGAGAATTAATTATTAATTTTACAAAATAAAAAAAAATCCGACTTACTTTCAGGTATTCCAAGATTGGATATGCTACAATAGCTGCTCTTATGACTGCATGTTTTACCAGTCTTGCTGTTGCGTACATGAAATATTATGATCTTGAAAAGTAAGTGAAGAAGGGTGGCCTTATGTTGGGCCTCATAACTGCTAAATTGTTGGTCTAAAGTATATAAAAGTATACATAATTAGAATGGCAAGGACTTGATGAATCCATCTGTGAGGTCAAATTTGGGCCAAAAAAATGTTTATATGATTATTTTTTTAATTTAGTGGTATTTTAATACCACTAAATTTAATTAAAATTAACCATAACTGAACCAGATCTCACTAAATCTTACTTTTAAATTCACTGCTGGTGCATTGCACGTGATGCGATTGACGCAATCAGCCTAAGTCATATATACCCAGGGAATCGCTGGCCAGGCCAGCGTCACCCGTGTGGCTACAGGTCGGTGATCTTCTGCGTTGGCATGCGAGGTGTCCGAGGTTCGAATCCCGGGGGTACCAAGTGACTTCTTTGTTCATCTTCTCTCCTTTTTCGTTTCTTCTTTCCCTTCCAATAGCAAAAAACACCTTGTGCACAGTTAGGGTTAAACCCTTACAATTCCCGGCGATTACGAGCTGATCAAACTGGAAACCCTTCGTGGATCCTCTAAGTCATGCTATAATTAAAGACAGAGATAAAAACAATTTATCGCGTCAGATATCAGTCAATTACGATCCTTCCTTGATTGGTTTACACAGGTTAATCGGCGCGTAAAAGGAAGACCGATCTACCTGGTGCTGATCGGAGAAAAGGAATAGCAGCAAATGGCGAATATTACGTACTTTTACAAGGCAAAAAGCAGCTTTTCTAGGCATTGTTAACATGGTGCCTTCGCCAAAGAAAGTTTCCTACTATAAAGACCTAACCTTTGAGATGGTTTGCATGTCGAAAGGTGCAAAATTAACAATAAGACGCCCGGTTATAAATCCGCGTTCAGCAAGTCATCATCACGACACTTGTAAACAAACCGTGCTCGAGTTTGATTGACAAATGACGTCAGACGCGATAAATTGTCTTTATCTTTGTCTTTCATTATAGTGCAGTTTTGTGTATGTTCAACTGGTTGGGGCACATTATTTCTCCCGCTTAGTCTAGCCACAATATAACAATAACAATGTAACATTTTTGCTAAACAGGAATCCAAAAAAACTTAACGAACTTAAAGCATTGACATACATCAAACCCTGGTCTCGAATCAACAGTTACCTTGTCGGCATGATTGTAGGTTACGTCTTATATGAGATGCCAAGGAAACGATGGAAAATATCAAAGGGGAGGATGGGGGCCAAGGACTCAACGGAGCTGAGCCCCCCCCCCCCCCCTCCGTGGGGAAAGGGGTCGGGTATCCTGGATCTTGGTTGGGCTGAGAACGTGAGCTTAAACATATTACCTCAACCTTCTGAGAACTACTAACACTGTGTACTTTCATTCTGGACAAACTTAAGTCCACGATTTTTGCAAACTTCAAAGAAAATTAACATTGTGTGGCAAATATGATTTTGAATGTCCAAATCAATATCCATTTAAAAGGAGCACCTCCTTATGGTTATGATCTCTATGACTAGGGTTTGGAGGGTAGGATAGGAATTGATTTAGGATTAGGGTTTGCATGTTAAGGGTATGTTATGGTTGGGGTTGGGATTAGGGTTAGGTTAGGGTTAGGATTAGTGCTAGGATTAGGGTTAGTATTATGGCCCAGGTGTAGGGTTTAGGGTTGGGGTACCGTATGAGAGGACTGGAGTCTGCAATTATCTCGGACAAAATAGTTGTTTTTTCAACAAACAAAATTGTCATTGGTGTGTTGGTGTGTGGGGTGTGTGTGTACATGTTAATATGGCTATGTGAATTATAAGCTTGTGAAGAATGTCATTTCTTTATAGTACAAGAACAAATAGATCATGCCCCAGGCTTAAGCATACCAATGCAATGTGTTATAGATTTACATGTTCTGACTTAATTTGACTTTTCATTGCAAAATTGCAGCCATTTTAGATTATCGCAGTATTTTTTTTTAAATTGCAACTTCCTACGTACAAAATGACGTTCAATTGACTCGCGCCATTACGTGTCGGGTAAAGCCGTTTAGAAGATAAACTCATTATGCAACTATAATTTAGGCTATCACTACTACTAATGATATGGCTATAATTTGTAGCTGTCAATTTCCACCACCCCCTCGGCCAGGATACCGGGGGTGGGGTGGGGGCTGGGACTTATGCCAGGGCTAAAATGTTAAAACTCCGCGGCTAACTCTCGGCCAATTCCATTGAATAGGTCATAATTACTCACATCACCAGTATCATAATACATTCAAAGTCCATCATGAAATCTAACCGGCTTTCAGAGTACCCGGATACATGTAATTTCCAAGTTCAAGCTAGTCCCCGGCAGTCATGCATGTATTAATTAGCAATTAGCATAAGGGCGCAGTGAAAAGGATGCCAGTCTTTCTCTATAGACTATCATTAAAATCTTTAAAAATTTTTCGATCTCTCCCATCTGTGGCGCACTTGCAGGATTTAATATTACTAATCATGACCAATCCAAATTTAGCCAAAATTATGCAAATTTCTGCTCGTTTTAATGCTTACATTAGCTTTCTATGATTTTTTCTGAGAATTGAAATTAAGGGCGCATAATCATGTAATATTATTTGGTGGTGTGAAATAAAAAACCGTTAGTTTTTTAAGTTCGGGTCCATTTAATTGATTAACATGTTGCATTCTTTCGTTGTAATTAGAACATGCCAACCTCATAGAAAACTATAAAGTCCCAAAGGACACCAAATTACCTCAAGTTGTCGTATAGTTTTCACCGGAACTCATCACCATTGCACTTTTGTCGCATTAATTTGGGTGTCATACGCCCGTATGCTAAGTAAAGATTTGTTCCAAGTCTACCATGTTATAATAATGTGAACTTTTTAGACTGCAGCAAGTCTGTCCTAAAACATTGTACCTGTATGGATTAAATGATTGGGAAATTCAAAATCATATTTGCCACACAATGTGAATTTTCTTTGAAGTTTACCAAAATAGCGGATTTAATTTTGTCCAGAAATGAAAGTATACAGTGTTTACTGTCTTCCATTTCTAAGCGATCTTTAAGCAAAGTCATTGCTCATTGTTCATTTACAACCGAATGACAAAAAAGGTGAAAATATTAACTTTTTGCACAAGATTTGCAATTTAGAGAGAATTTGACATTGCTCATTGAAATGAAACTAGTACAGTGGAAACTCATTAATACAAGCTCTGATAATACAAAAAACCTGATAAGACAAGCTTGATTTTCAGGTCCCTGGCACTGAATCCATATGTAATATGTGATGGACAAGACAAAATCCTGATAAGACAAACTAACTTTTGTGCCCCCACAAATTTCGTATTAAAGAGTTTCCACTGTATATGGACAATATAAGTGTGCTCTCTCATTTAATGGCATAACATTTGGAAATATTGTAAGGATCAATCGGGATTTTGACTTATAAAACCTACATCTTGGTCATAAATTGTGCGTGAATAGGTCGTTTTCAACAGATTTACCACATTTGCCTTGCAATAAACATTGAATTGTGTCATCTGTTGACTTAATGAAAAAATGTATTTTAGCAGCAAGTATTAGCTTTCATTCGACATTAAAACATTTCTGATTGACATGATGAAGGAAACTATCGGGGTTTTGATAAAACCAATCACAGATTATTTTGTAGCCAAACCTTTCGATATGATTGGTTAATTACGCAATATACTCACCTGAGTGACCTATGACAGCCTCTAAATATTAAGCCCAATCCTGTTCAGTCCTACACCCATTCTTACCATGCTGCTGACTAATATTAACCAATTGTTTTCATCTTGTAAATTCAGTTGGGTGCTCTGCTAGGATGGTGTTATGCTATAGCAACAGGCCTTGGAACAGTATATGGTCTGTACAGAACACCTCAGGGGCATTCCCAAACCAAACCTGAAGCAGTATTTTACGGAACTGTGTCTAGAACATTATGGGCCTCGGCTGTGTCATGGGTTGTGTTCGCTTGTGTAATTGGAAAAGGAGGTAGGTAAAACAGATGAGAATAAGGCCCGGAGAATAAGGTAGGAATATGAAAGTGACGTACCTGTGCATGTGCTTGCCGCAGTACGACTTTTGGTTCTGGGAGGGGGGTTCGGACAGGGTTATGCCGCTGAGAATTTGAAAGTGGACTCATCAATAAGCTGCAGCTCAATCAGAATAAAGCGGATTTTTTCATCAGTGCGACCAGTAGAGCTCTCAGTAAGCTTCCCGTCATTGAGCTGAACTTGGGCAACCACTCTATCAAACCACCTGCCAATGTTAAAGAACTTACGTGTTGTTTTTGATGGAGCTCTAAATATTAGCAATCTTTGTAAAACTCTCATATATACGCTCCAATAAAAGAGCCGGGGATTGCTGTTTTCGGGCCCCAGCTCTGGAACAAGCTCATTGTTTATGTTAGAGAAGCGGCATCTGCGGCTACTGAAGACATACCTTTTTCCTAACGTGTAATTTATTGTTGTTGATTTTATTTTGTCTTCCATATATATGTGACGTGTCATGTCAAAAGGAGACACTTTTGGGCAGGTTATGAATTTTGAGGTTTTACATATCTTAAATATAGAGATATTTTGCTCCACAACGCCGTTTTCCCAAATGAATTTGGACATTCCAAAGCAAAGATATTGAGTTTGGAAGTTATGGTATTATAAAATTGGATATTGAGATATCGGCCTTTAAAAATATTATTGACAATGTTGAGAGTGGGAATTAACTTGAAAAATGTCTCAAAAAATACAAGATGCCAGTTACATTCCGGTCTGAAACTATCAGACAATATTTTTAACATTAATAACATCACAAATTAGCAACAAACCCAAATTGTGAAAAAATCACCCACCAGCAGATTTTTGGCTATTTCTCCATTTACGATCCTGCCCAAAAGTGTCTCCTTTTGACATGACACGTCACATATTTTGTTTTGGAGCAAAAGCAATGTGTTATTTGTAGAGCGCTATGGAAATGTAAAATTTATTCCAAGATTATAATTTGGGCATTTCCTGGGCCAGTACGCGCAAAGCGCACAAAATTGTGCAATGTTACCATATATTGGCCCAAAAAAGGAGGATAAAAGGGGGGGGGGTCATTTGGTGTAGCTTCCATCCATTATGATAACATGGGTGCAAGTTTTTGGAAAATGGGGTCATTATGCGGCAGATTTGAAAAAAGGGGACAGGCACCATTAGTGAAATTGCACAAAGTAGGTAAACTGATTTTGCAATTTGCAAATGTTCCCCCGTACAAATCCAAGAACACCTCGGCACAAAAGATCCCCTACACACCCCAATGACGTTCCGCACCACACCGTAGCACCATATCAAATTAACTCTCACACTCCTCATCCGATTCCGGCTGGAACTTGATGCTGGTGGCGTCAATTTGAGAAAGTACCACGGTGCAGCACGCACCGCCACTGAGGCATGCGCCTAAGACCTCCATACCGAAGTATTCCTGGACATGCACAGAAGAAACATTTCCAAATTGTGAGTTATGAACAATCCCGATGGAGTTATTTATGAGTACTGACAGGTTAATTTAAGATGTAGTGATTAAGGAGCTCGGATTTGAAATATTTGAAAATTTGAACGTTCCTAACGTCAGCAGTGAGGTTGTTCCAGGAGTTGTATACACGGTTAAAAATGTCTGCTTAAAAATATTGGTATTGCACTTATTTGGGATAATTGTAGGCGAGTCAGAAGATCTTAAAGAAATGGATCCAGTGCCACGGAAATTCACTCTATCTTGTAATGAGATAAAAGACATGCCATGTAAACCCTTGAAGAGCAGGATGTTATCTTTAAACTTGCGTCGGTCCTCAAGACTAGAAAGGTTGAGTTCTGTAAGACGCTCTTCATAGGGGGCAGAACTTTGAAGGATGAATCTGGCAGCACGCCTTTGAACTCTTTCAATGGCAGTAATAAGACCCTTAGTAGATGGATTCCAAATTTCTGACCCGTATTCCAAAATAGGTCTGACATGGGCCAAATAAAGAATTTTTACGAGTAAGGGGGTCTTTCACTTGCAAGTGTGACGGATCAAGCCCAAAATACGGTTAGCTTTGCAAATCATATGATTAATATGCATTTTCTAATTCAAATTATTAGTGACCATGATACCAAGATCGTTTTGACTAGCAACAGAAAGTAAATTGTGTCATTTATTTTCCTTTTTTGTGATCCCAAGCATGCTCCTTTCCATACTGTGTTGAATTGAGCCACTCCTACTTCTGCTCCATGAGTCATTGCCCAAATATGCTATATATCACCTAAAGACTTATTTTTTTATTGCTAAATATGTATTTTTTCTTCATTAAAGTCTCTGCCTTACATCTATATCATACTCAATTACTCATGAGCTTACCCCGTACGCCAAATAGATGAATGGGGTACTAAATATTATGCTCTTACATGTGTCATTTATATTTTCATTGTTTAGGTCCAGTAAACAGTATACTTAGTTGGTCAGCATTTGCACCATTAGCTAAGCTCACATACTGTGCCTATCTACTACATCCAATCTTAATATATGTCTACTACAGGAGTGTTGTCACGCCGTTTCATTACAGCGACTACAATATGGTAAGTTACGCAGCGGCGTGACGTCAAATGGCGACATATTGGGTTTAACCGCAAGGAAGTGTGGGATTTACCTAAACGGTCAATGGCGCGTGCGATAAATAAACGTATTGTAAAATGACGCAAATGGTCAAAATAACAAATAAGCACCATTAAAACCAAAATCAACAAAATAAAATGCAACCAACTCAACCCAAGAAAAACAAAACAAAACAAAACAAAACAAAAAACTCTGCGCACCCAGTATTCCTATATGGTGCAATACAGGTTTATCCTGTTATATACGTCTAGGCCTCTTCTTTTGTTCCATTATCTATTGTATTTCTTTTGTTCAGAGTCTGGTCAACTGTCGATTATATCAAGTAATGTGGTCAGGTCAAGATAATGTGGACAGGTCAAGATAATGTGGACAGGTCAAGATAATCTGGCCAGGTCAAGATAATCTTGGTCAGGTCAATAAATTTTGAACAAGAGAAGTACATGTTCATATTTAGAAACACTGGCCACATTATTTGACTTTTTGGACATTTCAACAAACTTAAAATGCATGAAAGTTTAATATATTTTACACGATCAGCATAAATTAGTATGCAAGTTTATGCATATTAGATTTAAATGAAGATGGTAAACAATACTTGTGTGTATTGAATGACACCAAGAACACCTTTATTGAATAATGCAAATTAGTTTGTATTATGTCTCTTAAAGCCTGTATAATTAGGGACGAGGATGTCAATCTACCTTTGTCCCCCTCTCCCAACTAACGCAGATTCCGACAAAGTAGGTAACAAAACAGAGGATGATTTAAGCACTTCCCAGCAAGTCTTGCGGTTAGCACAGCTGTGTGAGGAACATGACACCACTGCCCGCCCACTGCATACACACGTGCATGGTTAAATTTGAATTTGGACAGATATATTTACAATAAAAACACCTTCAAAAAGTTGGTCGATTTCACATTTTATGTTATGTACAGAAGGTGTGAATTACCCTTCATGCATACATCACTTTAGATCTGAAATCGACCAAGTAATGACGACACACGGGCAATTCTAAAACAACATCTTTTGCACAGAGTTCAATGGGATTTGAAAAGTAAAGTGGCAGTTGAAGCTCTAGTGATACCACTTTTTACAGTGCATGATGGGGCTTCTTAAATCATCCTCTGGTAACAAAACAAGAGCCATGAGGTCTTACAAATTAAGTTCAACCAAGGATATTTTGCACCTAAAATGTAGTACATTACAGGCCACAAGACTAGATGTAGAAAAACTACAACAATCTGCGGCCTAACCCCAACCAAAATAGGTCGAGGAGGGTACCCAGGAATATGCGTTGATTTGGTTCAGGACATTTGTTCTATAAGTATATTAAAGATAAATATAAATTCTATGGTGTTAAATGTCAGAGTTACCGTCATGTGTAAGTAAAACACACCCACTTTGGTAATTTGACCTTTGAACTATTTACATATTCATTATTAATATTAATAATATGTATAAAGAATTAATAAGGCTATCGAGTGGGACCACAAGTGAATTGAATAGAATCTCTCGTTAAAATCAATGTTGTATTGATTTGATCAAATCATTTGCAATTGACACTAGATAAGACTCATAGACTCGAACGCAGGACACATGGGAATAATATTACACTGTCTCGGTGTGTTTTTATTTTTGGAAAACCCTAAAACTTACACAAGATAATCATATCAGCTTTTCCAGTTTGTCTTTTGGAAAATGAATAAACCATAACATCAAATTCGTTTATTTTGGCTCACCGTATATGTTCGCATGTTAGTCGCTCGGAAGGCTCGATCCCTTCGGGGTCTCGCCTTCCGAGCGACTAACATGCTCACCTTACCTCAACAAGACACCGATTATATATGGTAATGGTCTGTTTTGAACCCTTTATCTACTACTTAGTGTTGGGGTCAGGGTTATACTTGTGCGCAGGGTATACCAGAATTATTCCCGCCAGAACAACATTTGGCATGTTTACACGGTGTTATGATGACCCCATACCCCATAGAGATGTGACCCAAAGGACCGACTCTGACAGGTTTGCGATACTCTCTGTGACGATTATTGATATACATTTCTTGTCAAATAAATACATTTTCGCTAAAAAAAGAATAGCGCCACAATGGGTATTTTTGGTAAAAAACTATAAAAATCACGAAAAAAACATGTGTTAACTCAGATTTCGCCTGAAATTGATATGATGGAATATTTTTGTTCACAGATATAAAATATTCATATGCCCTCTATTACTCAGAGCAAAAAATTAAGGTTGCAGTCAATTTCTGTTTGAAGTTATGGCTACTTTTAGATTTGACATTTTTTAATGGGTAAAAATTGGAAAAAAGTCGCAAAAACACATTATTTAACCAAAATATCTCAGTTCACGTCACTTTTCAGAAATGCCAGCCGGTTTAATCAGAAAGATGAGACTCTTATGGCCCGTCTTATGGTTAATTTTAACCCGGCTGGCACCTTTGTCCAAAAATGTTGCACGGGACCCTATGTAGCCAGAAAGTGGGCTCTCTACTATTACGTCTTGTTTGTACTATGTGCAATGTACATGCAATGTACATCCCATTTGCTGCGTGAACATGGTGAAGCTCCCGATAATCATGATAATAATACGATCGGCGAGATGAATCATGCAATGTAGGCGCTGGAATGAAGTAGCAATTTTCTTCGTTTTACCTCATTTGTTTGGCTCGAAATTAAAAGGGGACAATGTGATCAGTAGCTATCAGTGAAAACTAACATTTAAATAGGAATCTATCTTTTATGCAAATCACACATTATTGCTTTAAGGTATAATCTTTGGTTTATCCACAAAAAGCATGAGTAATATCAGTCAGGGTTCGCAGGGTTTTGCCGCAGATGGAAAAAAAACCGCTTAGCAAAAACTGTTTTTGTGAGGTTTTGTCATTTTTTTGCCATTTTGCCGGTTTAAACCGGGCAAAAACCTAACCCTGACATCAGTGCAAAACCCATGAAAAGTGAGAGTAAGTTTGTCTTCTCCTTCTTTCACCTGGGAATTAACTTTACTGTCACATTGTATACTTTTATTCCTTTTCTTTTTAGGTCTATCTCTTCCTGGGTACCATAGTGTTATCATATGCAGCAGCATACATCATGTCTGTGTGTGCTGAAGCACCATTTATGGCATTGGAAAAACTGATTCTACCTACGAAAGGCTCATCAACACGAGATAAGAAACAGAGCTCCGAAACATCCAAACTTCTACAAGACTCGGATCCTACACTCTTAAAAATACGGGGTCACATATGCACCGACTAAAAAAATTGACCCCGTTTCATTGCAAACAACCACTTTTGAAGTCAAATTTAACCCCGCCCCGCACGGGGCCAAAAAGAACCCCAAGAGGGTCATTTTTGACCCTGCAAGCGACTGTCAATTATGTACCGACTAAAAAAAGGGTCAAATTTGACCCCATATTTTTAAGTGTGTAGCATCATGTCTGTGTGCACTGAAGCATTTAGACGTAATGAGATTAGACATAATTGATTACTAATTGTATTGAGCATGCGTGGTCCTTGTTCATTTGTCACACTAATTGTATTGAGCATGCGTGGTCCTTGTTTATTTGTCACACTAATTGTATTGCACACGCGTGGTCCTTGTTTATTTGTCACACTAATTGTATTGAAAACGCGTGGTCCTTGTTTATTTGTCACACTAATTGTATTGAAAACGCGTGGTCCTTGTTTATTTGTCACACTAATTGTATTGAGCATGCGTGATCCTTGTTTATTTGTCACACTAATTGTATTGAACACGCGTGGTCCTTGTTTATTTGTCACACTAATTGTATTGATCATGCGTGGTCCTTGTTTATTTGTCACACTAATTGTATTGAGCATGCGTGGTCCTTGTTTATTTGTCACACTAATTGTATTGAGCATGCGTGACCCTTGTTTATTTGTCACACTAATTGTATTGAACACGTGGTCCTTGTTTATTTGTCACACTTATTGTATTGAGCATGCGTGGTCCTTGTTTATTTGTCACACTAATTGTATTGAGCATGCGTGATCCTTGTTTACTTGTCACACTAATTGTATTGAACACGCGTGGTCCTTGTTTATTTGTCACACTAATGGTATTGAACACGCGTGGTCCTTGTTTATTTGTCACACTAATTGTATTGAGCATGCGTGGTCATAGGGCCTGCACTTAGTCTCGACATTTGAAAGGGCGTGAATTTATTTTTGGATACGCCCCTATTATAATTAGGTAATACTCACACACATTCCCTATATGTATACGTGTACCACATGTAGTAAATATGTCTGCTTTAGGCTGAGTTCACATAGAAGTATACGGTATACGGTATTCGCTATACGAAATACGCTCATTCGATCAGGCTGAGTTCATATAGGAGTATACTATGTGAACTCAGCCTGATCGAATGAGCGTATTTCGTATAGCGAATAGCGAGTATGTCAGTTTACCCATTTTCTTCGTCTTATCAAATGCTTGTAACTTTACTTCTTGAGGTCACATTGCATTCAATGAGGTGTCATAATGTGCAGAATTAGATAGTGCATCTATTAAAAAATGAATTTACCCACATATGGTTTAGGTTTTTAAAATTAGGACAGTATACTCTGCACTAAAATCAAACACGCACGATTCCCACTATACTATACTATACGCAGGTATACGGCCTTTTCGAATAGCTCTTATGTGACCCGGTACTATGAAATTACCTTGCTCGATTTAAGCTATACGTGTACACCTGTAAAACGTGCACCGTATACCCGAATAGTATACTTCTATGTGATCGTAGCCTTATGTGACCCGGTACTATGAAATTGCCTTGCTCGCTTTAAGCTATACGCGTGCATCTGCAAAACGTGCACCGTATACCCGAAATGTGAACGCAGCCTTATCTGTATTTTACCGTTCTTAAGGGATCTAAAATGAGCGTTTATTGCGTTTCGACAGTATTTTTTGTGTGACATGAGAGCACCTCAGACCTATCGAATTGCATTCTGAATACGAAGCATGGCTTTCTGATATCAAATAATTTTCATTTTTTTAAAATCGCAATATAATACAAATTTTATGACAAATTATAAAAATTTGATATTTTTCAAATTTTTGATATATAACAGTCCTCGAAGTAAATTATATAAATCTAATGATATATTCTTAAAGTGTATGTAGCAGGAGGAAAAGCCGACGGTCAATTGAAAATTTTGACCTTTCATATTGAAGATATTGATTTTTCCCCAAAAAGACCTTATTTTTTTGGTGTTTTGGGAAAAAATCCATATCTTCAATACGAAAGGTCAAAATTTTCAATTGATCGTCGGCTTTTTCATCCCACCTTACATACACTTTAAGTATAAATCATCAGATTTTTAAAGTTCACTTCAAGTACTGTTAAATATCAAAAATATCAATTTTAATGATTTGCCATAAAATGTGTATTAAATTGCGAATTTCAAAAATCAAAATTATTTGATATCAGAATGACATTCTTCGTATTCAGAATGCAATTCGATATGTCTGATGTGCTCTAATGTCTCAAAATAGATACCGTCCAAACGTTCATACCCCAGCCCTTAAGCAAATAGTTAAACACGATTTCATCAAACATAACAATTAGCTCTTTTACAGTGTGCAATCATCCCGGGCAATAATTGGGCAATAATAGAGCATGTGCGTGAAATTATTGATTAGCTCCATACAAAAGATTTGAACCGGTGTCTTGCGCCGTCATGGCGCAGTGCAGTCCATTCAATGAAATGTTGTCATCAACCTATTTGATCGATGTGCATTTGTTATGTGCGTGACACGAACAGTCACGGTAGATTGCAGTCATGCTTTTGTTGAATGCATTTGAGTAGTCCGCCTATTTACGGTATGATACGTCATATGCACAACCTCTATAGAAGTGTGTATAGTTATAAGCTTCATTCACATGCGGCCTTCAGATAATAGATCAGTGACCGGGTTGTTTACTACATCAAATTATTGCTGAACCATGAAATGGTATCAGCCTGTATGTAATAGGTTACTACCAGTGGCGGCGCCAGGTATTTTGTCGGGGGGTGGCAAAGTTAATTTTAGGGCGGAAAATCAACAAATGTTGCGCAAAATTACTGCAAAAAGTGGAAATCTGCGCAACTTTTGGGTTTTTACTGGGGGACAACAGGGGGCAAGAGTTCTGACTGTGGGGCATTTTCCCCCATGCCCCCCCGTGGCGCCGCCACTGGTGACTACATTTATAACTAACCTTTTGGTCTGAAATGGACGAAGGTATGACCCCCCCCCCCAAGTGGTGCCAAATGAAAGAGGAAGAAGTAAAATATTTCCACCCGGGGTGCCACCCGTCATAAGACCCAGGACAATATTCATATGGGTCCTTTTCATATCTCGAAATGCTAAGAAGGTATGACCCCAGTGGTGTCAAATGAAAGAGAACAAAGTAAAGAATATGTTCAAGAGACGATACGTTGGCGAAGTTACGTAATTAATCGGATTAATTACCATAGCAATAGGTTAAAAAATTTTGAACATATCACGCTGCACTACAAGCAGGTTACACTCATCACCTGTGTATGTCTGCAATCATAGATTGAATACAATGCCGGTCTTTTCAAAGATACTAATCTTACAGGTGTAAGTGATCAGCATGATATGGTTCAATGCAGAGGTACCGCGTGAACGTATCAGTGCAGCGCGGTAAATTTGTTCACCTATTGCTATGGTAGTTAATCCGATTATTACGTAACTTCTCCAGCGTATATCATGTGGGCTACCATGATGTCATCATGAATACTCGGATAAACTCATACTGCTAACGGGGAATTCTTGTGATGAGTTTATAAGAATCACTCTAGGAACTTTAGAGTTCAACTGATACCATGTAATATTTACATTCCAAGCTATTATTCGGTACTTTAAAGGAGTCTCCGGCAATAACAACATGCCTTATATGTTAGAAAAATAATTATCAAACACGAATCACATGTTTTTATTTAAAACAATCTCATATTGACCATAAAAAACGAATAAAAACAGTCGGCTCTCAAAATTCCCGCGCCGAAATTGTCTAAGTGCAATGACGTAATGGTTATCCGTGCTCAATTGTCGTCGTCAGCCTTCAATCATATTACTAATACTGGGACGTTATTGCACTCGACAATTTCGACGCCCGGGAATTTTGAATATCGCGTGTTGAGAGACGGATGTTTTATTCGTTTTTATGGTCACTACGAGTGTGTTTTAAATAAAACAAATTAAATCGTGCTTTATAATTATTTTTCTTACAGGCATAATGTTGTGGTTGGCGGAGACTCCCTTAACTGCTAAATGAAACTCGCTTTAATTAACCTCTACCTGATTATATACGTCTAGCCCTCTTCTTTTGTTCCATTATCTATTGTATTTCTTTTGTTCAGAGTCTGGTCAACTGTCGATTATATCAAGTAATGTGGACAGGTCAAGATAATCTGGACAGGTCAAGATAATCTGGCCAGGTCAAGATAATCTTGGTCCGGTCAATAAATTTTGAACAAGAGAAGTACATGTTCATATTTAGAAACACTGGCCACATTATTTGACTTTTTGGACATTTCAACAAACTTAAAATGCATCAAAGTTTAATATATTTTACACGATCAGCCTAAATTAGTATGCAAGTTTATGCATATTAGATTTAAATGAAGATGGTAAACAATACTTGTGTGTATTGAATGACACCAAGAACACCTTTATTGAATAATGCAAATTAGAATCTCCCGTTAAAATCAATGTTGTATTGATTTGATTAAATCATTTGCAATTGACACTAGATAAGACTCATAGACTCGAACGCAGGACACATGGGAAGAATATACACTGTCTCGGTGTGTTTTTATTTTGGAAAACCCTAAACTTACACAAGATAATCATATCAGCTTTTCCAGTTTGTCTTTTGGAAAATGAATAAACCATAACAACAAATTCGTTTATTTTGGCTCACCGTATATGTAAGATAAACGGTTCAAAACAGACCATTACCATAGATAATCGGTGTCTTGTTGAGGGATGGTTCGCATGTTAGTCGCTCGGAAGGCTAGTCACCTTCGGCAGTCCTGTATTCACTATTTATAAATAGCAATATATAAATTCTTGATAGAGAGAAATGGAGGTTGCCATTTTGGCTGGGCGCCAGTATGTCTGGAGAGTTGACCTCTAGCACAGTGGGGGTCTTCCTGTACTTTTCAATGGCAAGTCGGTTGACTTCAGCAACTAGTCGCTCAAAATTCGGGGTGTTTTACCGAATAAAAACCATTATAAAATGAATGGCGCTCGGTAACTTTTCTCTAAAATCAGTTTCTCATAACATATGTAAGTTACAGAATCCCCCAATCTTCAGATTTTTGGCCCATATCATTTTTGTAAAAATTCATGAATACCGACATCTTGTTTTCCTATTCATTTGTATGGAGTGAATGCTTATCTAGATACTCTTTGGTGATACGATGTTGTGTAATGGCTGCGCCCATGTATCCCATGGTGATATATAAATAGCTATTTATAAATAGTGAATACAGGACTGTTCGGGGTCTCGCCTTCCGAGCGACTAACATGCTCACCATACCTCAACAAGACGCCGATTATATATGGTAATGGTCTGTTCCTCACCCTTTATCTACTACAAAATATGTATGTGTACTTTAATACATCCGATCGCATGTCGAGGCGTTGAATATATAGTAAAACGCAGGTCCGATAAAAGTCGAAGATAATGACCTTTTTTGTTGTTGTTTCTTATTTGCCTTAGTTTGTTTCTTTCATACTGCAGTTACTGTCCGTTTTCCTATACACAATACACAGTGCTCTCACCATTGACGCGTGACCCCTACAAATGATGTATGTTGGAAGAATGGGCACTTGACTAGTTAACATCACTGTGTGAAAAATAACCAGCCAATATTTAATTTATTCTCCAAAACTTCTAGCAAATATATTTCTCTAACATGACCTAAAATTACAGCTAGGTTAGATGTTCAGAAATGGTCGCACTTTTGTAAAATATGAGTGAGGGCAAGGCATAGCTAGCCAACTCCCCGTGTTAATTGAATGGAGATTTGACCGAAAATATTGGTATCGGACCGCTCACTTCTGAAGGATGCCACAAAAAACGGTAAAAGCTACATTTTAATTATTCTCTGGCAAACCTTCATGATGAGTTTCTTATATAGTATGCCGAAATTGGGTACTGTAGGTGATTGACAAAGGGTCGCACTTTTCTGATAAATAAGTGACAGTGAACATGAAATATCAGCGCCCATAAACCCAAGTTAGTAGCTAGTTAGTGGAGGCCGTCACGGGACTGATTATTGATTATTGAAGTGCCTTATTAATAGATACGCACGATTTAGGGCAAGAAAAACAAAGCGGGACACTTTTGGAGACATCATCATCATCATCATCATCATCATCATCATCATCATCATCATCATCATCATCATCATCATCATCATCATCATCATCATCATCATCATCGACATCATCATCATCATCACTTTCTACATTTTTTCTAAACCACATCACAAAACAAATATAATGCATAAGAAATCGTTTGTTTTAGAGCGTGATGATGAAATAAAACATCACGATTTTCATCCCGAAACAAAGTAATACATAAGAAATCAATTTTTCGTGAGTGATGAAATAAAACATCAAAATTGTCATCACGAAACAAAGTAATACATGAGAAATCGTTTGTTTTAAAGCGTGATGAAATAAAACATCACGATTTTCATCACAAACAAAGTAATAGGCCTACAAAAGAAATACATTTTTCGAGAGTGATTAAATAAAACATCACGATTTTCATCACGGAACAAAGTAATACATAAGACATCGTTTGTTTGATTGCAATCAACCGCGACAGTTCGTCTCACACACATAACAATGCACTGCGATCAAATAGGTTGATGACAACATTTGATTGAATGGACTGCACTGCGCCATGATTACGTGCACCGGTTCAAATCCTTTGTTTGGAGCCAATCAATAATTTCACGTACAGCCTCTATGCAAATTAGAGTTTACACACGCTGCAGCTGGGGTAATCGACCGAAGCTGGTTGCCGTTAGTGATCGAATGCATGAGCTTATTTGCTTTACTGAATCGATTTACTGGATTAATTTCCTGTTAACTGGGTTTAATGCCACAAAGGTCGAATCGCCTTTGCCATGGACCATGACTGCATCATGTCTGGTTTTTTCATACTCGGGTAAAAGGTTATTTATTCAACACATACCTATAAAACGAACAATTAAACCCGCAAATCTATGTCTTAACGCTATTAGCTCAGTTGGGAAAGCGCCGGACTTTGGTACATCATCGTCGAGTCTCAGAGTTCGAGACTCGATGAAGTTCAAATCTGTTCAGTATTTCACTATTTTTTTCCTCTGCCATGTTTGTCTTACAGGTAATTTTAAAACTACGAATCTACATTTGAAATTTCATTAAGGTGGTTTTTGGGCTTTTTTTTTTTTGATTTTTTTGTTGTTGTATTTTTCGTATCTTTTTTATTAATTCTGTTTTAATTGTCGCGTTTAATATTCAAAACTTGCAACATAATATTAGAGAAAAATTACTCTAAACGATATATAATCCGTCGGTTCGAAAGACAGGACTAAACAGCCTCCCTGTCCTCATCTCTGCAGTAAAAACCCACATTACACCTCTGAACCATTCCAACTCTTGGGAATGATACGTAAGATCAGACACAGATTTTACGCATCATATTCCGAGGCGCGGAAAGACACCAAATTGGTGTCGTATGACCTTTGACATTCTTTTGTGGCGAGTGAGTCGGAGTGACATGGTCTCTCAATTCACGCCGGCTGTCCTTGACAGGCTTGACTATGCTTCAGTGGTCATGAAAGAATTCAAAAGATAACCTCTGCCCCAATAATCCCAAGCTATTGTCTGAAACTGCACCTCGGAAGATGTATGGTAACAACTCAGTCCTCAAATGATAGTCATATAACGACCAAAATTGATAAGTGACTGACTATCATTGAGGACTGAGTTCCGCAGTCTAGCGTAAGATGTGTTTTTGGTTTCACCACGATCTTGTTCTTTGAAATATGGATATGCCTGTTGTCAAAAAGACTGGCCACCACCGCGGCCGCATCTCTTTTCAAACTGGCCTTCTTGTGGCCAGAACGGTCCACGATGGCAACAGCGTTCTCGTCGTAGGGGTTGTTCCCAGACGGGGTCTAATTCTGCATAAAACCGGGCAGCCTTATTTCTATAGATCTGCTGCGCATTCAAATTGCATTGTATTGCATCGTAATTTCATTTGTGTCTATGCTAATTATGTTTACACAACATGAACTCACGTGTTTTCAAGCAAATTCGCCGATAATAGGTGATCAAAAGCGATCGGAATGTTACAAAAGTACAGATCGCATTCAGCTTCCTTCATATGATATGATCTTTGGAAAAATACGGCATAATTTGCCTTGGTGCTTGCGGAATGCCATGCAGTAAAATATTAAAACGTTGCGGCAATTCATGATTGACAACTAGCAATCGGCGTGTCCTTCGTATCCTCCGCTGTCAATTTCTTATCCACTCACTAATTCTCACAAAAGCTTTGTTTTGATTACGTAATGTGTGGAGGCAAATTGCAATAAGTACAATGAAATAATGAGTAGGGCGAGTTCCGATGCGGGTTTCTTCATCTTACGTAACAGTATTGTTCTCCAAAAAAAAAACCCGGAAGCTTGTCGTTTGGAGCTCTAGCTGAAATACAGCAAGATAATGTAAGATAGGAAATGTAAACCTGTATTTTAGCAGGGAGTTTAGCTAGAGTATCTCGAGCTAGTTGTTCCTCTCTCTGAGACGTCCCCTACGACTAGTCCATAATGTCACATCCCAACCGCTAGAATACCGTAAATGAACACCTTCATCGTGAGTGATGAAATAGAAATGATGAGAATTCATTCCTATCGTCATATTATAATTATGTTGTATCTGGCTAGTTTGTCTTCTCTTCATTCCCCTGGGAATTTACTTTACTGTCACATTGCCTAACCTTTTTTTATTCCTTTCCTTTTTAGGTCTATCTTTTCCTGGGTAACCTAGTGTTATCATATGCAGCAGCATCTATCATGTCTGTGTGTGCCGAAGGACCATTTATGGCATTAGAAAAACTGATTCTACCTACGAAAGTCTCATCCCCACCAGATAAGAAACAGAGCTCCGAAACATCCAAACTTCTACAAGACTCGGATCATACACTCTTAAAAATATGGGGTCAAATATGCACCGACTAAAAAATTGATCCCGTTTCATTGCAAACAACCACTTTTGAAGTCAAATTTTACCCCGCCCCGCACGCTTAATTTCTTTCTGCAACCATAATGGGCCGCAATACCGCATAGTCCGAGGCAAGGTTCATTATTGTCAGGGTTAGGGTCTTAGGCTTAGGGTTAGGGTAAGGGTTAGGGTTAGGGTTAGGGTTAGGGTTTGGGTTTGGGTTTTAGGGTTAGGGTTAGGGTTAGGGTTAGTGTTAGGGTTAGGGTTAGGGTTAGAATTAGGATTATATTCGTATTTATTAGTACTAATATACTAGTAATAGTATATTATGTGTATGCACTTTATTCCGTAATCAATAAGTATCATAAACAAACACCTTTCTGGCACAACGAATCATAGCACAGTCGTGTAGGCATTAGACTATGGCTACATAGATTGTGGGTTCGAACCCCAGGTAAACCGTTGTAGAATTTTAATTCTATCGATTTCTTCTTATTTTATTAAGTAAGAGGAAATAATAATGGTAATAAACTCGTGTTATATCTAGCCTCATTGGCCTATAATTACATGTATGTACTACGGTATGTGTTATCGCATCGCGGCCCATTCTCAGTCACATGTTTGACGACCTTCTTTGAAAGAGAACTGGCAACCTCGTTGCTAAGCAACCATCAGCATCAGTGGTACACAGAAGTTCGTCACAACATCAATAGTGTAGAAAAAGATGTCTGGTAGACATCGAAACGTCCACAGTGAGTACTGTTTATTGGACTTGAAGTAAGAAATATCCCAATTTTATGTTTCATAACAGTCCTGATGAACATGTTCAGTAATCATTATATAATGCTACTGTAATGTTTACTATCGATAAGTAGTAAAGGGGATTCTAGGGGGTGGGGGTGGTGGTTGGGGTGGGGATGAACGGGATATGAACAAACCACGATAAAAAAATTTCAACTGTACATGAATATATTGATAGAAGACTGAATTAAAGACTAGTTTGCGCATGACGTCCTGTCATCTTGACCAAAAATGCCGTACTGCGGCAGCAACCAATCATGCCGCGCTTTTGCCCTGACGTCAGACGCAGACTAGTCTTCAATTATAATATATGGACACAAGATAAGACATTTCACCAACTTCATGTAACATGGATTTTATTACGAACTAGATAGAATAATAACAATATATAGGTCTTTCTTAGTCAGTGGGAGTGATGTATTACGTAGACACATAATCTGATTGGACAATCGCATGATTTTGGGTGTCGTCTATCAGGCTGTAGACGACCCCACGTCATCATGAGTGTTGATAACGCGTAACACGCTCATAGAGGTGCGCGTATGTATCGCGTTCTAAGCGTAGACGCAGTGCGGAATACTCGCACGCGCTAGCAGTACGCGCAACAAAAGATGTGAAGTTGTAAACAAGTTTCGTTCATTTTCGAAAAGGGGGAGTTTTTATGAAGGTAACTTAAATAAGTGCTTTAAAAAATAGTTTACAGTTATTAAAATAATATTTAACTGACTAAGAATGAGAATAAACAATAGGAATTTTTATTTTGACTATCCTCTACTATGATAGACGACAGGCAGCTCCAATATTTTTTTATCGTAGTGGATACCGGCTGCGCCGGCATCCACTACTCAAAATATTGGACCTGCCTGTCGTCTATCACACGGTAGAGGATAGTCAAAATAAAAATTCCTATCGTTTATTCTCTTAATAATCGAGTGTTTGACAATATTTGCCAAAAAATTAATGTAAAAGAATACAACAGAAGATAATATAGACAAGTGTGTACAATTTGTATAGTATTATTTGATAACACAGTCGGATAATATTTGAAGAAAGCGCAAAATAGTGTTTATACATCCAGAGTTTTCAGACACACAGACAGACAGGTGGAGTGTCGTAGCGTCAAGCACGGGGGTGGTAGGGAGGGCACGTGTCCCCCATCGATCCTTAATTTTTTTTAAATTCCATAGGAAAATGGCCGAAAAACGGCTTGTGCCCCCCATCAGACTCGGTGCCCCCCAATCGGATGACCCACGCTACGCCACTGGACAGGTGTAGAGTAACAGGAGACCAAAAGACTACGTTCCTGGGGGTCCAATTTTCTAGAAACTTTGATTTCGCAATGCAAATTGAACAAGCATTCAACCGTAAGACTTGAAACGATCCCCCCCCCCATTATTATTATGTTTTCATAATCTTGCATCCTTTGCACATAACCTAGCGGTGCAAGTATTTCTTCTCGTTTACATACCCATGGAGACTGGGCTATTCTGAAAATTACAAAATTGGATTGATTTTTTTGGACAATACACACATTTTTGGTCTCTTGTATGAATAAAAAAAAAATGATAATGTGCTTGAAGTTATCGCGCCAAACATTTTAAAAACCTCAAAGCACGACCAATTAATTTGATATTGTGGTCAATCCATTCACTCAGTGGCGTGCAGCACATTGAAAGTTGGGATGGGGTGGGGTGGGTTGGGGGCAAGTTGTTCGGTTCCCCCGAATGGAGTCTAATTAGGAGTGTAATGTGCGGGCGAAATCAGTCATTTCGGGGGAAATGAAGCCCCCTGCCCCCCCCCCCACCCCTTTGCGCACGCCACTGCATTCACTTTTATATCGAACTTGCGGTCCCAGAACTTTTCTAGGGTAACATTCAAGGAAGTGACCTTTTGCTCAAACCCTGTAAAACAAGAATGCTCAAAACTAAATACATTTTACATTACAAATATAGGTGCTATAATATGACTGTTGACATGGCGGCGGATTTGGTGAAAGTGAGGGGGAAGAATGATTAAAATATTCGTGAAATATGCGAGAAATTCATTTGAAATCCATAGATTTCCACACAGGGATTGTGATATTTAAGTGGATTAGCTGAATGGGTAACTCCAATCGAAATCCACACCTGTCAAGGCTGAAGATAGAACACTGACAGCACCAAAATGGAACATCACTTGCACGCAAAAATCATGCGGAGCACACTAAAATTTGCAAAATGATACATAATCCGTCACTTTGTTGTCCACATGGCCTTATCCGGTGGACTTCTAAGCAATATTCTAAAATTTTCTACGGAGGACACCCTTGATGATTTTTTTCTTCAAAATTTTGATTTTTACATGATTGTAATGTAGTATAATAAACTAATATGAAACAAGAATTTGTCTTTAAAAAGACAAGTTCACGAATCAGGTGTATAGTACATATACTTTGAGCTACTTTGATCTAACATTTAATATTCATATCTAACCTACTCTGCACTTAGTTGACAATAAATAAGTGATATGAGGCTTATGATAATGATACCTGCGTTTTGACTCTGGAAAACAATATTTTATAAAAACCTCATTTTGCATTTAGTTTTTTAAGCCACCTCGGGAGCCACCTACAGGATCTCATTTTGCATTTAGGTTTTTATTGCGTTGCAAAGTAGCAACAGTTTCTTTATATATGGCCCAATTCGTACCTGGAAAAGGCTATCCCCTCTTACAACCTATCGACAGATCTAAAATCTATAATGAGGTGTCACCGGGTTTGCAAGAGATAATAATACCAAATCTAAACACTATGAAATTCACCACATCACGACCAAGCTCACATTGGGCGCCCCATTCCTTTTTGCGACCGAAATATTAGTCAAACGAATACTCGAGACGACCGACCTCAGTCATGGCCGACAGTGACACATGTTGGCGACATTAGCGCTGGAATTAAATATCGATTTGTTGGTACCTCATAATTATGTTAGTGCTCAAAATTAAACGGGGATATATCTGACGGTGAAAAATAACATTTTGTAGAAATGCACATTTTTTATGAAAATGTTACAATATTGCTTTAGAATATTAAACAACTATAAAGTGGTGTCTTCGTACTCGACCTCAGTTAAGGGTTTTTGTTTGTGCATTGCACCAGCTTCTTGCGCATCCACATCGATATCATGGTTCCTGTTTGGTTTATACAATGCTAGCTGATAATCCACTGCAGACCATGTTGTACTCTTCTTCACTTTCGCATTGTCCTTTTGGAAGAATCTCATGCGCTTGAGTGAAAAACAACAACAGCAGAATGCTTCTGAGAAACGGTAGACCAAACGCTCATCTACATCTTCGTCTTTTGTACCACCTGAAATAAGCGACGAGAAGGGTTATCTTGGATGTTAAGCGAACGTTGCCAACTAAGTTTCACCTTTCTCCTCCATCCCATCCTAGCCATCATGCTCCTCCCCTACTCCCCTCTACCACCATCCCCTTATTTGTGTAGTGGTTTTCATCATCCCTCATCATCACCATCATAAATCATCATCATCATCATCATCATCATGATCGGTATCATCATCATGCTCGCCATCATCATCATCATCATCATGATCGGTATCATCATCATGCTCGCCATCACCAATATACCACCACCGTCGTCATCATCACCATCATCATCATCATCATCATCATCATCAGCAGCAGCAGCAGCATCATCGTCATCGTCATCATCATCATCTTCGGTATCATCATCATCTTTGGTATCACCAATATACCACCACCGTCATCATCATCGTCGTCATTATCATCATGATCGGCATCATCATCATGCTCGTCATCACCAATATACTACCACTGTCATCATCATCACCATCATCATCGTCATCATCTTCGGTATCATCATCATGCTCACCATCACCAATATACCGCTACCGTCATCATCATCACCATCATCATCGCAGTCATCATCATCATCATCATCATCGTCGTCGTTTCGTATCATCATTTTACCTGTTATAATACTAGCAACGTATCCCACAACAATGGTCACAAGACACGTAAACATAGCATACCAAACTACTGAAATAGCGTAAAATGTAGCCATAGCTGGCCTGAAAGAATAAATGTAGCACCGACAAAAGTCAAATTTAGAAGAAAAATAATAATCCAAAAAACTCATAAGCTTACAATATGAGGTACTATTGTTGTAGTTATTATTATTGTTGTAGTTTTATGTTTAAAAACGATCGTTTAAGCAATATTCATAAGGGACGGCTTCAAAACTCAACTGCCGGTTTCACCCGGTTCCGTCCAATTGGAGCCGGTTTCTATTGTTCTAAATAATGGAACGCGGTTCAACCGCCATCAATTTTCGGTCAACTGGAGGACGAGTTTTAAAGCCGCCCCTGAACATTTAAATCACATCTGACCTGTTAGAGGCTTCTGAAAGCAACAATGTTGTTGTATTCACTTCCGGCACTGTAGTGGTAAGAAGTAACGTATCGTTGATGCTGTCAAAACAATCCTCAGTAGAGACTGGCAATGTTATTTGCTCTGGCGGGTAGGCTGTTGAACCGAATACCAACCAGAAACCTAAACCAAGTCCGGTAAAAAATCCTATGACAGTGCCCTACGTAAATTAATCAGTATTCAATAACAAGTTGATAAATTTAGCAATGATGAATATGAAATTTTTACAAGAAATAAGACCATAATATTGTTTGCAATACAATTTTCCTTGCTAATCTGAGTAAGATATCAGAACAAGTTTCTCCAAGATCAATATTTTTATGCATGTCATATATACTGTCGATGTGGCAATACGGTTAATTATGCACAGAACATCCAACCAATCAGGACACCCTACTCTCGAAATTAACAACATGTGGATATCTGTACACGGGCATGACGGGTATGATGGTCCTAATCAAAGACAAATACCGTAAAACCTCGTCTACAAGCATATATAGTGTTTTTTATAGAAGCTTAATTAATTCGAAGCAAGCGTTAATATACCAATACAATTGATCGGTCTTAAAATAATACTTGCTTGTATATATGCTTGGATCCGTAATTTATTTGCTCAAACTCCATAATGGCGACTGGATTAATGTAGCTTTCATCAGAAGCACACTATATGCTTATAGACGGGGTTTAACGGTATGTCATAATTGAAAACGGCAACCAATACCTGTGCCCTTTACCTCTGATTTAAGACCTCGTTTGTGTAGAAATCAATAGGGCATTCAATGGAGCAATCTGCAAATTTTGAATTTGCATTTTCCTTGGGATTTTGGATCACCATGTCTTTATTTCTTGATTCATTTCAACGAATGATGTCTTAAATCCGAGTTAAAAGATCTAACTATGACATCTGTCTTTGTTTAGGATATACAGGGGTGAAAATAACTGGTACCGTAATTGTTTTGCTGTCTGTATTTGCTTACCTTCCACGTCACTCTTGGGAAAAACACTCCTAACAGAAACATTCCTGCGGCAGGAGCTTGCGTCGTACCAACTATTCCAAACATCACCTACATTTAATTAGAATTTTAGATAGTTAAACAAATAGTAATTTGAGTCGTATACTTGTGACAATACAAATTCTTATAATTTTGTGCAGGGCGTATCAAGCGGGTCAACAGGATGGACGAAGTCCGTGGGCCCCGAGGGTTTAGGGGCCCCGATCAAAGGCGAAAATGACATAAGTACTGATAAAGGAGTTGTTAAAGGGCCCCGCACTGCTCGTTGTCCATGGGCCCCGAGGCTCTTGCTACGCCCCTGCAGTTGTGGTAACTGTAATATGGAAAGCGTCACACTTACTGGTACAATATCTCCCAGTTTTGGGATAAGGAAAGCCACAGCGAGAGCCAAGAATGAGAAGAAGACCACTGAAATGTGAAAATATATAATTGTCAGTAATAGTAATCTGTCGTTTAACGTTGTCATCATGATCATGCCCCATCACCAATGCTACCGCATCCGCCTCTCCACCACCAACACCAACACCACCACAGAAACTAACGTCGTCGCTACAACCAACAACAAGTGGCGGCAGCAAAAATAGCAATATTAATAACAACATCACTACCAATACTGCCACCATCATCATCACCCTTACCTCCACCGGCACCACCACCACCACTTCCATCACCACCACCTCCACCATCACCACCACCACTACTGGCAACACCACCATCATGACCCCCACCATTTCCACACATCCTACCATGCCGTTACAGCAACATCATCTATGCTATTGTGTCTTAAAGCAATACCGTAGAAACCCGTCTACAAGGAATAGTAGCGACTGTGATGATAGCATATTTCACGCTAGCGCCCTCCACAATATTATATCATTATGGAATTTGAGCAAATCATTTACCGACACAAGCAGGTATACAATGTATTATTTTATCTTTATTTCGCATCTCACGAGCATAGCTCACTTGGCAAGGCATAAGACTTTGGTTCTTTAGATCGGAAGATGGTGAGTTCGAGCCTCATCACGGTCACACAAACTTTTATAAACTAAATATTGTTCAAACTTTTCATTTATATTTTCTTGCATTTTCTAAAGACTCCTTTCGTGATCATTTTTTTTCATATTTAGTTTAATTTATTCTATTGTTTTTCTTTTATTGTTTCTTTTCTTAGTCTTTTTTCTTGTTTAATTTTATTTTTCTTTATTTTTCTTTGATTCATATAATATTGGCAGGATAAGGAGAGGAGGGAACTAAAGACCCATTCAGTGATTTACTCATCCGGACGATCGTAAAAATCATCAAAATTCACCTTTGTCATTGTCATAGATGTGGTAACATAGCCTGCTAGTGGTTCAGCAGAAAACCGTGTGACACATAATATACATTTGGCTACATTTTATTATACGATAAATACGAATTTATTAAACATGGTAACAAATATTCTCTAGCAGATCGGTTATACGATGGAACTGGTAGGCATAGGCCTATTATAAATTCGGGATATTAAATATCTTCCTGACAAGACAGATCTGCGCATGTTGTCAAAGACGATTCCTTACTAGCCACAGACCGTCCGCTGGAATTAGTTGAACATGAACCATTCGCTATGGCTGTTGGTCGGACCTCTCATCTCTCCACATCGATTGTGACCTATAATCCCCGACATTGCCCTTATGAACTCACATCCTCCTGTTTTATTCCAATACGCTGGCGAAGTTACGTAATAATCGGATTAACTACCATAGCAATAGGTGAAAACAATTTTTGAATATACCGCGTTATACACTGATACGTTCAGGCGGTACCTCTTCATTGAACCATATCATGCTGCACCTGTAAGATTAGTATCTTTGAAAAGACCAGTATTGTATTCAATCTATGATTGCAGACATACACAGTACAGGTGATGAGTGTAACCTGCTTGTAGCGCAGCGCGATATGTTCAAAATTGTTTTCACCTATTGCTATGGTAATTAATCCGATTAATTACGCAACTTCACCAGCGTATAATGGCCGAATAAATTCTGACCATCACTTGGCTTGTTGGATTCGTCTATACTACACAATTCGCTGTCGAAGTGACGTAATAATCGCAATAACTACCATCAAGCAGATTGCACTAATCACCCGCGCGTATGTCACCAAACATAGATTGAATACCACTCTTTTCATAAATACTAATCTTACATGGCGAGTGATTAGCATTTCTTTGACAACTATGGTTTAATGCATAGGTGCCACGTGAACGATGAAGTGCAGGGCTATATATTCGAAATTGTATTCATCAATTGCTATGGTAGTTAATCCGATTAATTACGTCACATCGACAGTGTATGTCCATTGCTAGCTATGGTAATTAATCATGTTAGTGTTTACATCACTACTTCGGTGAAGACAAGAGAAGTGTGCCTTCTCTACCAACGCCTGTGATATAACAGGTGCAAGCGAAACAAAATTGAATGACCAGAATAGTTTCCTTTGTCAGATGAATTGATTGAAGTTTTTGAAGACACTCTATTCTTGATGGGACAATAGATTCAAATATGGAATAATTATTATTCCTCATCTATTTTTTTATTGAAAAACTGCAATTGTGGCAACAGAACAATATTTATTTTGATATCATTTCAAGTAGAAACGAAATCGTGCTTAAGCCAAAAACGCACCCTACCTACCATTCCTCAAGAATTGGGATGGCACAAAGGTGCAACATAGGTTTTTATTGCAAAGACGAGGACAGACAAGTAGTTACAACACATCTGTCTAACCGTGGGTTTCGCTATTATTTAGAATAAATGCTTTTACTAGTTTCTATAAAACCACAAAATTACTAAAAAAAACTATAAAAAAAACTATAAAAAAAAACAAAAAAAAAACACACCTAAAATTAAAAGTAGAAAGGTAGATTTGAAGAAAGATAAAAAGAACATGTCAAAAAGTTAAAATTAAACGAGAATGAAAAAACGGAACCGGTGCCCGGACCATGCTCTCTTCAGCATGTCTTCAGTTCCAAAGTCTGACGCTCTATCAATTGAGCTAGACGATCCTGATATACGAAACAGTCGTTATTATGTCAATACAATTGATTGGTGTTACAACATACTTAGATGGAATGCATAGCCACCCAGTGCCAGTATATATTTGCTCAAACTCCAAATACAAAAAGCAACCAATTTTATTGAGGGCGTTTCTTAGGTATATCCTTGTAGACGGGGTTTTACGGTATTGGATTTGCTAAGAGGACGTCCGGCCCGGAGAAGGCTCTCCGTTTTTGTCTTCAAAATTCTTACTTTTACACAACTGTATAATGTAGTTTATACACTAAAATATCCGCAAAAAACTAGACCCGATGTGCTATATTGGTGACAAAATCTGAGATGTTTTACATCAATCAGATTCGCCGATTATTATACACGCATTCACTTTTTGGGCGCTGCAATGACACATCGATTTTCTTTCATTTCACCTCATTTAGTTCGGCTACAATAGTTTATTAATTTGAAGGTGAAAACTAACATTTTGTGGCGGAAAATTATAATTTTAAAAAATCGTACAATATTGCTTCAAAGTACACTGCATGAAATTATGATCTTGACTTCGTATATCATCTACATACCTAGACCTTTTATGATAATTATATACTTGGCATCAGAGATGTTACTCCAAATTCCTTTGATGATATGTTGTCCAGCAACTGCTGCATTGGAATTCAGCACAGACGAAAGCGTACTGTAAGCATATTGGAATTGTTAAACATCTAAATCTAACGTTAGACCTGGTCTAACTAGGTAGGTTAGAATAGGAGGAATCGTTTTAGGGATCAAATCAAAACTTGATCGCCGGTTGTATGTTACTCCATAGGACTAATCTCCATATTCAGGTCATGTCTAAAGTAAGACCTGGTCTAACTTGTTTTGTGCACACGGACCAAAGAGATGTAAGATTTTAGATAGCAATACCCCCCTCCCCATACACACACCCCACACACGCCGCACAACACACCATCCCAGGTGGTGCGAGTTCATTGAGAACATGTCGTGAGCCAGGTCACTATACTTGCGCGGATCTAAGGTACGTATGACAGCCATTACATGTTCTGATTAAACCAGGAACATCTTAGAGGAACATAGAGTTTTCTTACAATTATTCCTTTCCTGCCGGATGCCGTTGATGGCGTTTGGCTCGGCTAACTCCAATCAGGCCAGAATTAGTGAAGCAGAAATTGAAAGCGAGGCTTACATTTTCAGAGTATTTGAAGTTGATTTGCTAGATAACTGTATGGACTATCTAACTGAGACTTGGTACATATGTAGTACAGGTACAATTGAAGAAAATTACGTTGAGAGTTTTGCTAATTTCAATCTGCATAATTAAGCTTCAAGAATGGGAATTATGATAAAAACAACAGGTGATTGCACCGTCTGTTATCACTATGAGCCACAACATGCTCATCTGTCAGGGCACAGTTCTGTAACCCGTAATACATTATTTTGTAAATTTATAGGACATTGTAGGATGACCTTTGAAATGTGGGTACAAAAACTCATACTCTGCAACTTGAGGTCAAATTTTGCACAATTGAGGTTATTTCGCTCAGGTACACCTGAGTGAATATATACATTCAGGTTAGACCTTGGAATAAAAATCAAAAAAATCGACCTCTGAACCTAAGTAGCTTTAAGTCGAGCTTCTTTTGCAAATGCTTTTGCTTTGTAATCACTAAAAATATTTTGTAGAATAATGCATGGTATCTCAGTAATAGAAATGCACTACATGCAGGCTAATGCCAGCTCCAAAATTAACCTCACTCCTCATGACATAGTTCATAAATATATGCAGCAGTGAGATTTTAAACAGGGATGGGGATGAAATATTAGCCTCATTTCCCATGAAATTATTTATAAAACTATGTTCTGTTGCCCTTAGTGGAGGGTTTTGTTACCTGGGAATGATAATCAGTTTCACTAATTATGAGCGTTGACCATGTTGACAGATTGATAGTGGTGTGGAAGTTGAAGTTCGCAAGTTACATATTGGCCATGAACAGATTTTGTTTTATGGACAATGTCAGCACAGATGTCAGCAAGCTAGGTCAGCCTGCATGGTATACCAAGTTTACCAAATGTCCGTGAACTTCTTAAATTTGCATTGAGAGGTAAGTAAGTAGGCGTGTTCTGACTGTTCTGGATTTGCCAGAAGTTCACAAGTGGTCATCTCATCCACACTATACACTGTGGTCATCTCATCGACACTCTACACAAGAGCCTCCACCGTGACAGTATTATCTTTAAGACCAACAGAAATTGCAATATTCCGCAGATACAAATTTATATCCACAGCATCATCTTCAAAACCAATAGATTGGAATATCCCGCAGACGCAAATTTATCAAGTTTTATCATTTTTGGTAAAATAGCATCCGAACTTGAGGAGAGCCCGAACTTGAGCAGAGCACATTGGAGATAAGGGCTTAAGTTTTTTTTTGTTTTTGTTTTTGTGAAAATGATGCATTGGTGATAAAGTGGTGTAACATTTAAATTGAATTGTATTATTCAGATCGTTATAACATGTACAACTTAAAATTTACTTTTCATTTTCATGGGTAACATTCAATTGCATACATGTCTGTTTCGAATCACTAAATGTGACATAATATGTTAAAGGGGTATTTCACAATCCTAGCATACACTTTTTATGAGATTTGTCAGTAGATCTATATCCACAAGCAAAAACTTAAATCTCACAACTTCAGTTGATCAGATTCCCGGGATCAGATTGCAAGTATAAATAAGCATGTATGCTAGCTATTGGTAGCATTTTGATACAGGCTATGTATATTTATATATGGCCCATATCCTTGCTGTGTTATTTTGGGAACAAATTTGACCATAGGCTTGTTAAACGAATTAATCGGCAAGAATTAGTTTATACAGAAACTATTTTGCCAGAGGTTTCCAGTGGTATAAAATTCTGAATTGGCTGAAGTGCAAATTCGCAGCAGGATCCGCCCAATACAACAACATTCTTAATTATATTGAATTCTAAAACTACCTGTTTCAATATATTTTAGCTTATCTTCTCCATTATATTGCACACATGCAATGTGCCTGAATAGGTATAGTTCCATAGACTTTCAACTTACTACATGTATCCCTCTCTTGTTGAAATTAACCCCACTGCCAAGGTCCCATTTCCCGGTCCCATTTATGCAAAATTTGCCAAATCTGTCAATACTTGTGTTTTTAACTAATTGGTAATACACTTAACCTGGGAATTATACACAGAACAAGCCGACTAACCAGAACCAAATTTATTGTCTTGTGTGTCAGAGAGAAAAGCCACAAGACAATTTTGGCTATTTAGCTCAATTACTGATCCATAAAATTACAAGCATCACACACTGGAGACCTTCACTTTTTATAGCGGAACAGTGGCCACTAATGAACTTCCCAGCACTCACTATACCCCAATGGCCTCATCCCAAAGGCACACTTCAATAATCTCAGTTAAACAATATAGTGTCCAATTCAACCTCCAATTGCCAAGTATGAGTTTGGTATCCAAATTTTCAAAGGTCATCCAATGAACGTACAAACATATATTGGGGTTGAAGAACTGTGCCCTAATAAATGAGCATGTTGTGGATCGTAATAATTAACCATGGACTGTAGAACAGGCCCAGTTCTATACCTTCAACTTTTACCCCTATTAAGTTGAAGTCCAATGCAGAGGTCGCTCACATTTTACATCACTCACCCACAACTCAGCCCAAATTTATATTTTTATCATCTAACAAGAATGACAGCTGCCTCAGGACTCCTTTCCTCAAAGTTCCTTTACCTAAAACCACAGTGCCTAAAACTAATTGACACTGCCTTTCAACATGAAAGGGAGGGTAACAGTTGAAGGTCTGCGAAACTATACCTATGCATGATATTATTAATAATATCATATTGTTTCAGTATATTCAAAGGAGCTTAGTGCGGAGGCATGCATCACATTAGTAACGCTATTTAAACAAAAATCATATTCTTATTCAAGCATGTGAGCACATGAACAACTACAATAAAACACTGCATATGTTCACATCAAAATGCAGTATCACTAGAAAAAAAATGATCAGTCATCAAATATATTTAATTTCAAACTTCTTCTTGAACAGTTCACCAGTAAAACAATGTCATGAATAGACTTATAGTACACGCTTATAACAGGATAAAATTGCCTTTAATATTACTCTGTCACCTGCACATCCATCATAACAGCCACAAGGGTGCATAAATTCCACACTGACCAACTGCCTACTACCTACAAACATGAATTACAACCGACCTACATTCCACAACCATGTTTTCCAATCGTGCCTGAGCGCTCCCTTTTAAAGGGTTTTTTATTTAATTAACTATGTCATGAGGCCATTGTGGTCCATAGTGTATAGCAAGATATCTCTCATGAAAAATAATGTAACTAAACTGAGTACAAAGGTATTCCTTACATTGACGATTCGCAACATTCAATTTAAAGCCATATTATAACATTATCATACAAAATAGATTAACATTTCTTTGCCATAAAATGTTAGTTTTACTGTCAGATATATCCCTTTTATTTTTGAGCCGAACAACTACGGCAAAGCAAAGAAAATTGGAATTTACTATCAGCGCGTATGTCGCCAATACGTACCACTCCTTCGGTCATGTTATGGTACGACCCTTTGTTGTGTAGATCACCGTCCCGCTCGCCGTGTACGTACTGTGTGTTATGAACATCGTGTATGCGTTCGACTAATAATTCCATCGTAATAATAAGACGCCGGTTCCGGCGCTTTATTCAAAATCTCGGATTTTGACAAAACTACAGCATCTAGAGTCTTGATTTTTGCAGAATGATGATATTGGTTTAATAAAGTACAATATAATCGTGTAAAAATGAATTTAAAAAAAAAAAAAAACAGTGAGGGCGTCCTCAACAGCAAATGTTATAATATGGCTTTAATTAATGTAGTTGGTGACAAATTTCTACACTAGAACTGCAGCGCAATTCCAATTTGTGACAATCATAACCAGAGTAATACTATTCGCTCTAGTACGAACCGGTACGTTGTTATATCTCCGTATTATCCACCAGTGCATGTTCCTGTCAATCCAAAACATCTGACTCTGTACTATGTGCTTACCTTAGAGCAGCGCCGAAAATTCCCGACAATAGCAACCCCGGTATTCCTGGCAAACTATGGTACATTGCTACAATAGTATAAGGTAAAAGCTGCAAAATTAATATCATAAAAAAGTTAGATACTCTAATAGCTATGTTATGGCTATTTTCCTTTTCAACTACTTAACCGTATGGAACTATTTGTTCCAATTTACTACGCGACTTCTTCCCCGAAATTATTGGTACAAAAGAATCAATACTACATACTAATCATATTACGTGCGAGCCCGCTATCCATGTATAGAGGTCAGTGTGTCGATCTTGCGGGCAAAAATTAGACTGGCAAGAGCAACCGTTGGCGGCGCATGGCATTGTGAATCACGAGAATTATATCAAGGCAACGATTTCAAATGAATGATGGCTATTCGGGACAGGAACAAAGAAAGACGAGTAAAGTAACGACTGTGGCTTGTTTTGAATAGTTAAGGACACCATAGGAACAAATCTACTTCTTGTATATACCATAACCCAGTCTAACTACTTGCGCGAAGGCCGGCGAAGCACTGACTCTATCATGTCTATTTGGCATATTGGTCGATTAAGCTCTTGTGCTTGGAGCAAGTGTTCTTCTATATATAGATATGAACCTTATCGGTTATTGGAAGCTGATGGAATTTGAATGTAACCTTATGACATGAAACAAATTCCTTGTCAAGTATAATAATTCTCTAGTCAACGTTCTTTCGGATCAATACCTTTAGCCTTAAAGATTAAAATTTGTTCATCATAAGTATAATAACTTTCAAACTAAACCTTACTTCGTCATTTCGTTGAATCTTGCCCGATGTGACAGGATCACAACCAGCGTATAACGCGTAGAGAACTATTCCTGTGAAGCAACATAGTGAGTGCACGGTCATCATTCCAACTACATAAATGCTTAAAGCTCTGAAAGAGAACCAATAAATCTTTCAAATTCAAACAATAATTCGGTTAGAATCATTCTTGGTAACAATATACAAATGATCTAGCAAGATTGTAAATATCCAAACAGCACTGGACGGATTGAGACATGAGTTTAGCACCCTTTTTACTTCGAAACCTATACTGCCATAATGAACAGATGCAGCTCTCTGAATAAGGGAACGCTGGCGTTACGTCCCCTCCGAAGGACGGGTACCCAACTCTATATGGAATAAGTAGTCTTTCCGATGAATAACTTACATTTGTGCGTCCTTGATGCTTTAACAGCTGAGATAACGTTGCACTTGATACTGATTGGACACTTGAACTAGAAGAAATTGGAAGATACCGCCAAATACAAGACCCCAGATTGTATATAATTCTGTTGGATCTGGATTGATACTAAAAGAAAAGAGATAAAGTGTGGATTGGTTTTGACTGATTCAAATTTCATAGATTAAATTTTAATCGTAGGGCCTATTTCAGATGTGTTGAAATTTAGAATTACAGCTGATATTTCATCATGATGTAGAGGGAAGGAGAGAACAATGAAAAGTGTTTGTATGGTGGGTGGGTGTGTGTGTGGGGGGGGGTGCCGGGTGTATGGGGTGTGTTTGATGTGTGTGGGTGAGAGAAGAGAGGAGTATGTGGGTGAGTGAGTTTATGAGTTAGAGGGAAGGACAGAGAAAAGGGAACAGATCTTGCTATTACAGTTTGTTCGGCTTATAATTGGCGAATATTATTCTGTTTTTGTTATACTGCTCGCGTCAATAATGAAATCCCCACTTACGCTTGCGTAAATCGATATAAGCGCGGGCCAGTCAATTAGCGCAAGTACTGCGCCCAACTGCGTACACGCCATCTTATATCAATACACAATGTTTTGAGTGTCATTTTCCCCCCAATTATAAACCGAACAAACTAAATACTTCCTAGAGTCAGTGACGTCAGTCCGAAATTTAATTGTCGTAACATATGTGATTGCGCATTGAATCAAAGCGCTGGCATCCAGACAAGCGCGTTTCAAGGTGTTGTCCAGATACGCACGCGAAATAACGACCTGGACGCGTTGACGTCACTGACTCGAGGAAGGCAAATAGGCTATAGTTCGAAAGAGACAGAGGGACACTAATGGGACACTAATGATAAATTCTAATTATTTCACGTTGTTATGTCACGTTGTTAATTATTCGTCTCAGTTTCTTCGCAGTAAAAAAAAAGGTTTAATTTATGATTAATATTGAAAATCGATATAAAGCAATGGATTTACTTGAAGAAATCCGCTCTCATGCCGTCATCTGCTATTTTCCACACTGTGCCCACACCACCAACAGATACACAACCACTGATGATAACAGCTATGAGAGGTGCAAATGTAAGAATCATGAGAAGGCAGTCAGACCACAGAACAGCTTTCATACCACCCTGCAACAATAGCAGGTAAAACAATGAAAGTATTGAATTTCAACATGTTGAAAAAAGGTGTTTCAATGTACAACATTGACTTATCAATGTTTTCAAATGGTAAACGTTGACACATTGATACACGGTGTATTGTTGGTCGAAGCAGCCAAAAAAATCGATTTTCATTATCTAAATCGATATATTATTGGAAAATAACACTTTGATGTTCATTCCACAAATCATATACTTTGAAAACTTGCTTGATTTATTGTTGTTAACGAGTTATATACGTTTTACAAAAGTGTTGTTGTTTCAGCCCTCTTTACAACATAACTCAAGTACTACAGAAGTATAAACGTGATAAGTTTTCTACACACTCGCTATGAAATGATCAATGCAAATTTTGCTAAAGCTCACTACCATTCGCAAGATCATGCTGTGAACTACCAAATCGCAACAGTTTAAAGTAGTTGCTAACCTTAAATTGTCAAATTGTCAATTCTTTTGACTTTCTTGGTATTCTGTCGGTCCGTGTCACGTCACTTCCGGTTGATGATGTTCGAGTGAAAACAAGTCCCTGATTCGATTTTTGTTGATGATTTCTGTCATTGGTGTTATGTAAATTTCGACCGCAAATAGTCAGTGGAATCAAACAACCGTTTCTAAGTCTTCAGAGTGGAAGAAACTTTCTTGATTTACCGTTTATATACTGACAAACTTAAAATTAAATTCCATGGTCGAGTGTCGTTTTTTCCGAAATTGAATTTCACTCCAACAACATCGCTATGTAGCCTCCTTCACAGTTGGTTTCTGTTGTTCATAACAAACCGTGAGCCACATGCAGTTTGGGCCCGAGACTAGAGATAGCCCGGATGTTGGACCGACAGAATACAATAAACAACCAAATCGTGGTGCAGTGCAGTCATTGCTACAGTGATTGGTATGATTTTAACATTTTGAAATGTTAAAATTTCCAAAAAGTGCTTGTCATAAACATGATAAGGCCGTGTAAAATTAATATTTTGGTTCTCGTCCCCTCCCTCCTCAATTTCTGGGATTTGTCAGATTTTTTTTTTATAGATTTTTCAATTTTTTTAGACTTTGGAATGATTTATGAAATCTTCATACATATAAATAAGTTTATTAGAGAACAAGCATCACTTCCAAGTCTTTAAACGGTACTCTAAGGGGATTAACACTCACAATCTCACATTTGAAAAAAAAAAAAAGGGGGTCATCGTTTCCTCGAGCACTGTTGGAGAAGACCGAAAACTACTGACAATGCTAATTTTACATCAATTCATGAAAATCCTCTGGACGAGAACCAAAACATTAATTTTATACGGCCTTAAAATGTCACAGCGGGTTAATGTATTTGATGTTTTTAAAATCCCAACGCCTTATTGCAAAGTAATTATTATGATCTTACGGTGAACTTGTATTCAAGTTCAATGAAAAAAACACCGTTCAAATTGAATACCTGAGTGGAAGAAGGGCCCAACTCCAATTTTTTACAAAAATGAGTTAGACCCAGCATTTTATTGCTAGCAGACTGTTCTTCCTTGTGTGTGAAAGATAAGCCAAAATCCACTCTCTAAATAGCCTTCCACATACATTTAATCATGGTTTTCATGGAAGAAAGGCCCAACTCCGTGGAGTTGGGCTCTTCTTCCACAAATATAGGGTTAAAGAGGAATTTTGTTCATCCATGAAATCTGGTTTTCACTACAATAAATGTTCTTGCTGACATATTACATGAGTTCTACTTGTGCAATTAATGGTGATTACCTAATTTCTGTAGCTATTTATAACACAGAACTGGCACTTGCAGTCTATTAGTGGAAGAAGGGCCCAACTCCAGCTCGTATTAAGACCTGTACCGTTACCATGGAAACATCATATATAATTTTGAATGTATGTACTAGTGTACGTTCATGTGTTAGAGGTCCCCTGAAGATGAAAACGTCCTGTCTATAAAACTTTTCCAAATATTAAGTTTTTTCTTAATATCTCAAAAACAGTTTTGATGGAGTTGGGCCCTTCTTCCACTCAGGTAAATTATTGTATTTATACATTATACCTCACCATTGAAATTCTCATAAAATGTACTACAAGAATCTCTGGCTAAAGCTTTTCCTTAATGCCATACTTACAATAGTAGTATAAAATGAGCACACAGCTGTGAGTCCTAACACCGCCGCCGTAAAACTAATACCGCTTACTGCAAGTGCAAATGTAGGAAAACTTGAATTTTGCATAACGGTAAAAAAATTACTATACGGCCTACCTCATAAATATATAAATATTTATTAGGTAATCCAGACATCTTATTGGTTAATAACGCCAGCGTCCGTAGCAGCAATAGCGCGAGGAATAGCAACCATGACAAGCTGACGTTGCACCACCACCAAAAAAACAAAACAAACAGAAATGTGAGGAATGAGCAATTTATGTTTCTTTATGAGTTAAAATGATCAAAACCATGGGTTCTTTCACCGTTCTGTTTTGGTAACTTTAAAGGGTCTTTCGGAGTTGCCAAGCTTCAATGGATATATGCCTAATACCAATATGGTCATTTGTGTTAAGTGCTACAATCCCCCCAACGCTAGCAATAAGGGGCTGTGTAATGATTATGAACCCTGGGGGAGGGTAAAATTTGGGGGGGGGGCAAGAAATTTTTTGGCGAGCCAAAACGGGGGGGATTTTTGGCACACATTCATGGGGCGCCTTTTAAATAAAACGCTCAAAAAGGCTCAGGAAAACAGTACGGAAACGCTTTTATATGCAAATTTTCCTGCTCGCTTCGCTCGCAACATATATCTAGACCATTTAAGTTTGCAAATTGGGATCCCAAAAATTTGGCATGTGCAAGGGGGGGGGCAAAGATTTTTTGGCGGGCCGAGAAGGGGGGGCAATCGATTTTTGGCAGGCCGAGAGGGGGGCAAGCGATTTTTGGCGGAACATAATTATTGCACAGCCCCTAATCATTTAAGACATTAACCTTACCAGCAGTAATAGCAAGACTAGCAGCGTACGTCACAAGCCCAGAATAAAGAACCTGTTGATATAAAAGAAATAAAACATAACATAATATGTAAGCATATAAGGGGAAATCTAACGAACTAAAACAAACATTATGTGCACAGACAAACTTATCTTTTTTATTATGTTTTTGGCATAGCCTATTATGGTATAATCATAGTTGACATAGCCACATGTTAACTTTGGCAGTTTGCTAATTGTAACAGACTCAAACAGGAAATAATTCATCTTATGAATTTCCATTAAAATATTAAACAATTTTGTCACAAAACATCGAAAATGTTATTTACAGATGTAATTGAAAACCAAACTTAATTTGCTTTATTAAATTTTATGTGTATTCATTGAGCATGTTGAGGGTTAATTTAGTTGTGTATCTCCGAAAAGTGTAAAGTTAAACTGGCTTGTTGCCCTGTATCAGTCACTGTGAACCACAATGGCCTCAACCCAATGGCATAGTCCAATAACCTCAATTAAACAATCATAATGCAAAATTTGACCTCAAGGTGCAGAGTATGAGTTTTTGTACTCAAATGTTCAAAGGTCATTCTGACTCATTCAATGAATGTGCAAATGTATTGGGGTTACAGAACTGTGCCCTGATTGTTGAGCATGTTGGGGATCCTAGTTAGTATGAACATGAACTTTGTGATTAGATTTATGACGGACTTACCGCAAACAACAGAAAAGCACTGATCCCACAAATCTGAACGATGTTATTGAATCGCAGCTCCAGATACTATAAATAAATGGCAGTTTAAACATAGTTCACATCAGAAATACGATATAACTAGAGCGATAACCGCACCATAGCTGAACCATGTGGCTTCGGCAGTATATTGTGGTAGGCCTATACCACTGTCACCCGGAGTCTGTAATGGACATAATCTCGAAATGCTACGAAGGTATGAACGCCCGAGTGGTGTTAATGAAAGAGGAAAAGTAAAGAATATAAAATAAACTAGAGCAACTGTGCCCTTTGCAAGGGCACGAGGTAAGTTAGGCGGATGACTGTGACGATCTGATCAAGCAGCAATACTGTGCAGGATAGTATTAATTTTAATAAGACTGTTTCATTATTTGCCGTTTTAATATACCTTCATCGTGAGAAGCTGGCATTTTGAAAACTTGACTTTTGACCTCTGTATGACCCCCTTAATGACCTTAAATGAATTTTAAAATATTTAAAACATGTTAAGAATGTCATAAGGATCATTGCACTTAAATTTCAGCTGAATTGAAGCATTTTGAAAACTTGACCTTTGACCCCTTTATTGCCCCTTAATGACCTTCAATGAATTTTAAAATATTTTCAACATGTTGAGAATGTCACAAGGATCATTGCGTTTCAATTTCAGCTCAATCGGAGGATTTTTGGAAAACTTGAACTTTGACCCCTTTATGACCCCTTAATGAACTTTAATGAATCTTAAAATGTTTTTAAAATGTTTAGAATATCATAAGGATCATTGCATATAAATTTCAGCTCAATTGGAGCATTTTGAAAAACTTGACCTTTGACCCCTTTATGACCCTTTAATGACCTTAAATGAATTTTAAAATATTTTTAAATGTTTAGAATGTCTTAAGGATCATTGCATTTAAATTTAAGCTCAATCGGACCATTTTCGGTTAAAATGACCTTTTTTGACCCCCGTGACCCCTGGATGACCTTCGACGTTTGGAAATATTTTTATTATATTCTTTATGTTTTCCTCTTTCATATGACACCACTCATGGGGTCATACCTTCGTGGCATTTAGAGATATGTCCATTTCAGACCAAATGGTTAGTCAGTTAGTAAGACCTTTTTTGACCCCCGTGACCCCTGGATGACCTTCGACGTTTGGAAATATTTTTATTATATTCTTTATGTTTTTCTCTTTCATATGACACCCCTCATGGGATCATACCTTCGTGGCAATTAGAGATATGTCCATTTCAGACCAAATGGTTAGTCAGTTAGTAAGTAAGCTAGTAAGTAAGCTAGTAAGTAACATTCACTCCTATAGGCTGATACCATTTCATGGTTCAGCAAAAATCGCAGGCTTACAATCGGTAAGTCTGCTATAATTTGAAATGTGAATATTCAATGATAAAAGCATTTTCAAATTGATAATTTTAAATGAATAAATAAATACTTGAGTATGTTAATGTATGGAATACTTCTTCACGAAGTTGGTTGTGTTTTTTTTTTTTTTTTTTTTTTCTCTTCGTGCCCGGGTCTTCGTGCAGAGGTTGCCACAATGGAATTAAAACTAAACTTGAACTTGAACTTGAAAATCCTTTCTGCAATATGTTATATGAATAAGTTTTGTTTGCATTCACGGTCGGTCGGGTTTTGCTTTGTTTTGATTTTGGGGGGGGGGAATTATTTTGCCATGCAATGTAAAAAACTCCACCTATGTGGTAGACTGTAAACTACGACGACAAACAATGATTTATTTATTTATTTTTATTTTTTATATCAGAGTTATGTGTGGTAGGAATTACAAACATTAAAAACTTTCTGCGAATTTTATACCAATGAAAATTCAAATGTGATAAACAGCAGCCCCATTTTTTCCCATATTTTTGGATCGGTCGAAAAGGCAGAGCAATACCTTTTCCCTTAAAACAAAATTGCGTAATTCAAATGAAATGTACCAGGCAAAAAGGAAAGACAAAATAGTGATCATTTGTATGGTGACATTTGTCGAAGGTTTATAAAATTAATGTGCCATTTCTTTGACAAATTCTCTTGCAGCAATCCTACATTAATAGGCCTAGAGGGATGAATATAATAGCATGCAATTTGGTTGAGAATTATGTCTTCCATTATTTTACTGGTTTTGCAAAAAAACCTCATTAAAGAATAATTTCTTGGGTCACTCCGGTCAAAGTCAAGTGGATTAAATCCCGATGGATACTCTACTTTTCTAAAATCTCTTGACCACACTGACCCTGGTACTGACCCATGCTTCATGATAAAAATTTGAGGTATTTCACGCTTTTCAGGATCTGCATTTTTGTTGGAACCAAAATATCACAAAAGATGCCCCCCCTCGGCTTGCAAAAAATCTCCCCCACCAATTTTACCCTCACCAGGCCTCAGCTTTATTGCATAGCTCCTTATCTTTATTCAAACAATTTATAAACAGGTAAATTCAAAAGGAACTAGATATGATATGATCACAGACCACGAACACAACCGGTTATGCGATCTTTGGTCCATATGAACATGAAATGATTCAAATGAACACCCATAGACAATGACTAATGTCAAGGTCGTGCTATATTATTGTGAGAGAGAAGATATTTTAGTCTCAGACCGGAAATGATTCTTTATTGACAATTGAACTCAAATCTGTGAACACCCCATATACACTGGCTAATGTCAGTGCATATAATGTGTATAGAAGTGCATGGTGTTGCTGTCCTACGTAATTTGTGGAAAAATGATAAATTTTGAGCTGAAAATCACATGAATTCCAGTTCAAAATTTTTTGCTGAATATTATCTGTCTATTCTTACTAAATAACAAAAAGTTTTCCTATGTTTGATTTACACTCACTCGGTGAGCTAGCAACAAGCAACTATATTTTGTTGATCAGCTTCCAGAACAGATGGCAGAAAGCACTACTTAACTCATTGGTAAAACTTAATCTAGTCGTTCGACGGTCAGTAAGGATTTGGTTACATGTCGTAAGAGAAGTTGTATTATAAAGCCCACTGATACTTACCTTAACCCTAGCCCTAAACTTGACCCTTTCCCTAACCTATAACATAAGCCCTAATCATAACCCTAAACATAGCCCTATAACCATATTCCTAAACATAATCCCCGACTCCTAACTCTGCCACTAACCCATAACTTAATCCCCATGGTTCCGAACACTAATCCTAACACTAATGCTAGTGCTAACCCTAACCCTAACCTTAGCCCTAATCCTAATCCTAACTTAAAGTGCCCTAAACCCTAACTTTAACCCTTATCGGCCGAATGACCCTTCGGACAAGCAGGCTGTTCCGGACGATTCTAAAGAATATTTACCTCAAAGACGCTAGTCAGCTCCAATCTATAGAAAATAGGAATAAAATATCGGCCCGCAATAACCGATGCGATGATTTGTGGCACCAGATTCCACCAAATCATTGGTCCTCTGTAGTATACGTCTGCTGGCACACCCTAAATAAAGAAAGTACAATGGTTAAGGGGGTACTACACCCCTGTGGTAAATTTGTGACTATTTTGCATTTTTCTCAAAACTTAATAACACACTGGTAACAAAAGTTATGTATATTATTGGGGCAAGGAATGCAATTACTACACTGAAATTTCAGTGACTCAAGACAAGCGGTTCAGTAAATATGATGGTACATCCTAGCGGTACCTCATTTTCTATCATAAGTATCGAACCGCTTGTCTTGGGTCACTGAAATTCCATTGTAGTAATTGGATTCCTTGCCCCTATAATATACATAACTTTTGTTACCAATGTGTTATTAGTTTTTGAGAAAAATGCAAAAATAGTCACAAATTTATTGAGGGGTGTAGTACCCCCTTAAGTACCCAGCAAATATAAAACGTTTTTAAAACGTTTTATACAGGTTATATTTTGGGTTTTTGGTCTTGGTAAAAACGTTTTAAGAACACTTAAAAAAATCGGGTTATATAAAGGTTATGAAAAAGCTTTGAAATGTTTTGTATGAAAACACTACAAAAATATTTGTAAAATGTTTTTAAAATGTTATTGTAATTTTTTTTGCAAGCATTTCTTGCCAAATATTTTGTCAACACTAGTTAATGCTAGAGTATTTGCAGTATAAGTTTTCGAATGTTATGAAAACGTTTTATAACCTTTAACCCGACATTTTAAAAACGTTTTCTGGCAACCTTTTCTAACCTTTTGGCAATGATGGGTAAGCTTGCATTAAAGATGTGTTTACTCCCTATTCCAGAAAAATACAGCGTTTTGGTTTGTTTGGTTTTTTTGGGTTTTTTTTTATTAAAAGATATCATCCTGTTTTGCCAAATGAAATATATAATTATATCTTAATCCAATCCTAATTTAGTTCTAACTGGCAATGAAAGTCAGATTTTGAAATATGTTTTCGGAAAACATATTTTGGTCAATTTTTGGAGATAAGGGTGTTTTACGTATCCTGTGACAATCAAGCGGAATGACTTGTACAAAGACTAATTTCAAGTTATGCATTCTAATTTTTGGAAAATATATTTTCAAATCTTTTTCATAACCAATTATCAAAAATAACATAAAATATTTACATTTTGAGCTAATTCTTATCCTATTCTCAAGAATTTGAATGCTTAGACTTGTGCCAAGTCTTAGAATTTTGTGATTACTAAGAAAACATGCAAAATTGCATGTTTTGGCCCATTTTCCCTCAAATTGCAAAAATATGAAAATTTGACTGAAATTGCCAGTTAGAACTAACCAAGGGATTTGGTTCGTAAACATGGTAACAATTTGGAATGTGCAAAGGGAGGGGGATGCCAAGATTGTTTGGCAAGATCTTTGGGCAGGCCGAGAGGGGGAGCAGTTTTGCTACGCCGTTTGGAAATTTACCCCCCATCATGATTATTGAATATCACATAGACCTACAGGATCAGTGTGTTCTGCAAATCTTACCTGAATTGATACGCCAGAGTAGAAGCTTGCCATTAGTGACATTGCTACTGGAAACAAATGCATATTTCTATCCGCCATAAAATATTCATTGGATGTTTTCTGCCTACCACCGCTGAGGGCGTAAAATAAACCAATGGCGGCAGTGCCTAATAGTATTAGCCCGCACACTACATAGTCTGCCACAGCAAAGGTTAGGCGATCGTCCATTACGAAACCTGAAAAAATACAGGGAAATATCAGAAATGGTATGATTTGATGAAGGTGGTTTATTAAGGGGCTGTGCAATAATTATGTGTACCCTCGGGGTGGTGAATTTTCAAAATGGTCTGCCAAAAATCGCTTGCCACCCCCGCCCCCTTTGGGGGCCGTGCCAAAAATCTTTGCCTCCACACTTCTGACTTGCCAAAAACCTTTGCCCCCCCCCTTTACACATGCAAGATTTTGGGGAACCCGAATTTAAAACCTTAAATTGTCTTATCATATAATGCGAGCACAGCGAGCAGGAAATTTGCATATTTGAATGTGTTCCTAGCGTTTTCCTACACATTTTTAGGGCGTAATATAGAAATGGTACCCAAAATAACTGTGCCAAAAATCGCTTGCCCCACCCCCCTTTGACCTGCCAAAATCGCTTGACACCCCCCCACCCCTATAATTTACCAGACCGGGGGTACACATAATTATTGCACCACTCCTAACCTGACAAAGGTGGTGTATTTTCATAATGTTGTTAATTGATATACATGTACATCTTTCTTTCATTAAGGTGTAGATCATTTTCTGTTTTGACTCTAGCTCCCTCTACAGTGCCTAAAATGAGTGCCTAAAATGGCCTAAAATGAGGCTATATCGCCCTCTATTATAGCCTTCTCTAATTCACAGACTCCATAGACTTCATAATGTAAAATAAAAAGGACCATCAAAAAAGAGCCATATTCAGATTTATAATAGGCCTACAATGCACAAAATGCTAATATTGCGCAACATAATTATGAAAAGGTTTGACTACAAAAACGATTCTCTTATAAATGCGTTTACACACAGTTTCCACTTCGATACACCCGAGTACACAAATATTTCCAGCACAGCGAGTCTCCACGCAGTCTAGTCTCCACGCAGTCTGTGTTATATACTACACGGTTGAGTGCATAACATCATATCGGGTAAGAGCTGTGTGAGATCTAGTGGAAAATAGACATCTTTGATTGGGTTTTGCCAACACCACACACAGATCATTTTTTCTGGGTCACTTGACTCATTTGCAGTCTGACAATCACCGCTACTGCATTCAAGATGACCAAACACACAAAACAAAAATAGCGGAGGATCACGGAATGTGAAAAAGTGGGAAAGTTTGGCCGAAATGCTGAAACACATAAGAAAACCTATGTGGGTCATGTGACTCACTTATGTGAGTAACTGAGTATTCATTTTTGTCCACCTGGTGACCCTCTTTACGATTTTGTGAGTCAAATGGCACACTTGAAGTGAGTCAACCAACTCATTTAGTGGGTCAAATGTGTCATGTGACCCACTCAAGTGGGTCACATGTGTCATGTGACCCACTCAAGGTGGGTCAAGGAATGATACAATGATCCAATAAGTGTGTCACATGACTCACTCACCCACTAAGGGGTGGTGCAATAATTATGTGTACCCCCGGGTGGGGAATTATAGGGTTTTTTGGCAGGCCAAAAAGGGGGGGGGCAAACATTGTTTGGCAGGTCGAAAGGGGGGGTCAAGCGATTTTTGGCAGGTCGAAAGGGGGGGGCAAGCAATTTTTGGCACCGATATTTTGGGCACCGTTTCTATATTACGCCCTAAAAAGGCGTAGGAAAATTTCCTGCACGCTGCGCTCGCATTACATGTTAAGACAATTTAAGGTTTTAAATTCGGGTTCCCCAAAATCTTGCATGTGTAAGGGGGGGGGCACGTCAAAGGGGGGCAAAGATTTTTTGGCACGTCAAAAGGGGGGGCAAAGGTTTTTGGCACGGCCAAAGGGGGACAAGCGATTTTTGGCAGACCATTTTGAGAATTCACCCCCCCGGGGGTACACATAATTATTGCACCACCCCTAAATGAGTTGGTTGACTCACTTCAAGTGTGTCATTTGACTCACATTAATCTTAAAGGGGGTCACCAGGCGGACAAAATGAATACTGACGTAGGTGAGTCAAATGACCCACATATAGACTAGGAGCCCAGACAATTTATTCAGCTCAGAAGAGACAAAAGGTTTGATGGTCTGATTATGTTAGTATAGGCCCAAGATTCAATATTCCATATTGCTGCCGGGTCACAGCCTGTACGTTCAGCCTGGGGTCACAAAATAGGGGGCCAAAAAATGCATTTATTCAGCTCAAGAGAGACATGGACAAAACTTGTTGGATATCACTCCCAGGAGGATACTTTTCATGCCTATAGCAATGACAGCAATTTTGGCCTGTACGGGGGCCCAGACAGTAGCCCCAAATGGGCCCGCCCATATGGTGTTATTCAGCTGAAGAGAGACAAGGATGAATCTTTTTGCATTGGAACTATTACACATTGGGGTGCACAAAAATACCAATGACAGCAACTTTTTCCTGTACGGGGGCTCGACAGTAGCCTCAAAGGGCCCAATGTCCCATAACTGATTTATTCAGCTGAAGAGAGACATGGATGAATCTTTTTGCATTGGAATTATTACCCATTGGGGTTTACAAAAATATCAATGACAGCAACATTTTCCTGTACGGGGGCCCAGACAGTAGCCTCAAAGGGCCCGATGCTCCATAACAGGTTATTCAGCTGAAGAAAGACAAGCGTAAATCTTTTTGCATTGGAACTATTACACATTGGGTTGCACAAAAATACCAATGACAGCAACTTTTTCCTGTACATGGGCCCAGACAGTAGCTTCAAAGGGCCCGATGCCCCATAACTGGTTATTCAGCTGAAGAGACACGTGGATGAATCTTTTTGAATTGGAACTATTACCCACTGTGGATTACAAAAATACAAAGGACTGCAACTTTTTCCTGTACGGGGCCCAGGCAGTAGCCTCAATGGGCACAATATCCCATAACTTGTTATTCAGCTGAAGAGACATGTGGGTGGATCTTTTTGAATTGGAACTATCGCCCATTGGGGTTTGCAAAAATACAAATGCCAGCAACTTTTTCCTGTACGGGAGCCCAGACAAAGGGCCTGATATCCCATAAATTTTAGCACCCCGTCTGGTAAGTTCATCAGAGTTTCTAGTGCTGCAGAATGGGCGTCAAGTCTACACTACATCAAAAGTCAGAGCTGAAACATTTTGCCAGACCTTTGCCGCTAAATGTAAGCTTATTTATAACATTTGGCACAAGGCCAGGCAGATCCAATATTGATTACACAATAAATTGAAGGATTGCCCTTACATTAAAATCAAAACATTACTAGAAAATACATTATAATCAATATAGAATAAAGTAAAAACAAAAAATAAATTATGTGAACTGGTTAGAGGAGGTGGGACTGAATGGCCAATTTGAAGGCCTTGAGGGAAGAAGCATTGACAATAGCCTCAGGGAGATAATTCCAGATGGAGGAGGCAAACGGATAAAATGATCTCTGGGACAATGAAAGCCGGTGGAAAGGAACTTGAACAGCGCGGGAATTAAGGTTTCTTAGACCGGGGTCTGGGATGAGGCTGGAAAGGGTCGGGAGAGGAACAAAGATTGGCAAAGATTTTAAATAAGTGACACAGAGAAGCAACATCACGAAGCTTACTAAGAAGAGGTAGGTCGGAATCCAAGAGAAGGTCCTCATGGGAGAGGCTCCAAGACTGAATGACACAACAGGCGAATCTTTGAGTAGACTCAAGACGGTTGGTAAGGGTTATGTTCAGAGGATGCCAAGTAGTACAGCCATACTCCAGAATGGGGCGAACCAAGGCCAAGTACAAAGAACGACGGATGCTGAAGGGGCTGATTGGAAAGATCTATGAATGAAGCCGATGATTTTGCGAGCCTTTTTGCATATGTGATCGATGCGAACATTCCAAGGAAGCTTGTCAGACAGCCAGACACCAAGAAACTTTGCAGAAGACACACGTTCGATAGGCAGGCTGTTAAGAGTGAGATTGAGATCCGGAAAAGGGTCCTTCTTAGTGGAAATGACCATGACTTTTGTTTTGGAGGGATTCACAGAAAGGTGATGATTAAGGGAGAACCAAGAATGGATGGTATCAATGTCGGATTGGAAATCAACCAAGTCATATCTGGAGCAGAGATAGGCTTGAAGAGAGTAGTATCATTCGCATAAAGAACAAGAGAACTGTTTAAAGAAAAGGAAGAAAGACACAAGTCATGCTCAAAGGAAAAGATAGCCTTCAAGGTCAAAGATTTTCGGAAGCTTCTTAGGAATCTACAACCAGATAAAGCTACTGGTCCTGATAAAATCATTGCAAGCGTCCTGAAGGAATACAGCGACCACTCAGTCTGCTGTTTGAGCTTTGCTTCTCCAAGGAAGTTTTTCAAAGCCAATGGAAGACTGCATTTTTCATCCCTATTTACAAGAGATGCGAAGTCTAATTCATCTATGTACCGCCCCATCTCTCTGCTTTGCACCATCAGCAAGAGCATGGAGGCTGTTGTACAGAACTTCAGAAGTACCTCCTTGGAAACCAACTGATATCAGATAGACAGTTTGGATTTAGGGCATACCACAATATAACTGATATATCTTTACCATTCTGACCCAAGAGTGGTCCAACTCCCTGGACGTGGACGACCTGCGTCTGACTGCCCTGGATATCAAAGAAGCATTCGATAATGTCTGTCATGACTTTGCACTCATGGCAAGTAGTATCCGGCAAGCTGCTCATCTGGATTAGTAGCTACCTGACATATCATTCCATCAAAGTTGTCTGTATCTGGTCATCCTCCATTAGGGGTCAATATTGAACCCACCATTGTTCTCTGTCTTCATTGATGACACGGGTGATGAGTGTGAAACCCAATTCTACCTCTACGTAGATGATTCCACCTCTACGTAGATGATTCCACCTTTTTTTGTAAGATTACATCTACATGTAGAGACAACCCTGCTAGCCTGAACGGAGACTTGGAGAAAATGAGGATCTGGGCAGATAAGCATGACAGACGGATGGTGACCTTCGAGACATCAAAACGTAAGGCAATGGCAATATCAAGAAAGAGAATCTAACCAAGATATACATGTATATATTCTGTTTGGTACCACCAAACTGGCTGAGAAGGAGGAGCTGGAGATCCCGGGACTCACAGTCGACAGCAAGCTGACCTGGTCAAAGCATATTTCTAACGTCTCATACAGAGCAGGACATGAGTTGGGCGCTCTGAGGAGAGTTGCAAATAAACTTGATGTCAGAGACAGAGCAACTGTTTACAAGGCTAAAGTTTGCATTGTGATGGAATATACCTCACTGTCTAAGATGAGGGCCAGCACACCCACTCTAGGATTACTAGACTCTATCCAGAGGAAGGACCTTCGAATCATAAGCGTGAGCGAAGAAGCAAGTACAGAGCTGAACATCACATCTCTCCATCAAAAACGTCAAGTGACTGCAACAACGGTCCTCTATAAAATGCACACCAGCTTGTTCTCACCAGATCTGAAGGCACAGCCACTAAAGTCATTTGTAGTCGGAAGGGCTACCCGCTCAAGCCTGTCCATGCCTTGTCATGCTCTCACAGTACCAGTTTCTAGAACCATACCTACTGGCAGGACCTTCATCCACACTTCAGTTCACGTTTGGAATAGCCTACCAGATGGGGTAGTCGGAGAGCAGCGTGCATAAGCATCTTATTTCACATGTCTGATGCTTTACCCTTCACTCTTGTTGTTCCTAAGCTACTGTTTGGCACATGTGATTTTCTTTTATATAGTGCCTATATAATCGAGTGCCTATAGTTCTTGAATGTGTCACTCCTCATGGGCTATTGTTCACTTTAGTATTTAAAAAGCAGTAAAAATGTTTTTCAGCCAAAAAGACACACAGATCTTTTGAATTGGAACTCTTGCATATTGGGGTTTACAAAAATACCAATGACAGCAACTTTGTTCCTATACGAGGGCCCAGAAAGTACCCTCAAAGGGCTCGATGTCCCATAACTGGTCAATCAGCCAAATGTAATGAGCATGTTAAAATGCAGTGGGGACGCCATGACGGAAGAAAGTATTAATTTTTATATGCTCACTTTTTCCAAACAAAATTGGTTTAACATGAGGGAATAAAGTCGCATTGTGCCGAATGAGGCTTTAAAATTGGCTACGAAGAAGCTATCAATTGCTGATATTGATATCGATGAAGTACCTTTCTCCTGCTGATATTGGTATTGATGAAGTAGCTATTTTTACTACTGGTGATATCAGTATTGATGAAGTAATTACCTACTTCTGATATTGGTTTTGATGAAGTAGCTATATCTACTGTTGATATTGGTAGCTATTGGTATTAATGAAGTATAACTATCTACTGCTGACAGTGGTATTGATGAAGTAGTTATCTATTTGTTGATACTGGTGATACTATCTTATGCTAGCTGAATAAATCAGTTATGGGACATCGGGCCTTTTGAGGCTACTGTCGTGGCCCCCTATACAGGAAAAAATGGTTGCCATTCATTAGCATTATATTGTAGACCCCAATATGCAATAGTTCCAATTCAAAAAGATCCATCCATGTGTTTATTTGGCTGAATAACCAGTTATGGGATATCTGGCCAATTGAGGCTACTGTCTGGGCCCCTGTACAGGAAAAAGTTGATATCCTTAGTATTTTTGTAGACCCCAATGTGCAATAGTTCCAATTCAACAAGATCCATCCATATGTCTCTTCAGCTGAATAACCAGTTATGGGATATCTGGTCCATTGAGGCTACTGTCTGGGCCCCCGTACAGGAAAAAGTTGGTGCCATCATGGTCATTGGTATTTTTGTATACACAATGGGTAATAATTTAGTTCCAATTCAAAAAGATTCATCCATGTGTCTCTTCAGCTGAATGGGTAGGTCATTGGTAGATCACCAGCGTGGCCATCTTCGGAGTCTAATGTCACCCTTCTTAAGATGCGCACTCCTGGTGTAATTTTCTCTTGCAAGATGACAAAATTGGATAAATCTGTTAAGGGACATTAGGCCCTTTGGACAATTTGACAAATCGGTTATGGGATATTGGGCCCTTTGAGGCTACTGTCTACTGTCTAGGCCCCCGTACAGGAAAAAGTTGCTGTCATTGGTATTTTTGTGCACCCCAATGTGTAATAGTTCCAATGCACAAATATTTATGTATTCTTCCTTCAGCTGAATAACCTGTTATGGGGCATCAGGGTCTTTGAGGCTACTGTCTGGGCCCATGTACAGGAAAAAGTTGCTGTCATTGGTATTTTTGTGCAACCCAATGTGTAATAGTTCCAATGCAAAAAGATTTACGCTTGTCTTCCTTCAGCTGAATAACCTGTTATGGAGCATCGGGCCCTTTGAGGCTACTGTCTGGGCCCCCGTACAGGAAAAAGTTGCTGTCATTGATATTTTTGTAAACCCCAATGGGTAATAATTCAAATGCAAAAAGATTCATCCATGTCTCTCTTCAGCTGAATAAATCAGTTATGGGACATTGGGCCCTTTGAAGCTACTGTCTGGGCCCCCGTACAGGAAAAAGTTGCTGTCATTGGTATTTTTGTGCACCCCAATGTGTAATAGTTCCAATGCAAAAAGATTCATCCTTGTCTCTCTTCAGCTGAATAACACCATATGGGCGGGCCCCTTTGGGGCTACTGTCTGGGCCCCCGTACAGGCCAAAATTGCTGTCATTGCTATAGGCATGAAAAGTATCCTCCTGGGAATGATATCCAACAAGTTTTGTCCATGTCTCTCTTGAGCTGAATAAATGCATTTTTTGGCCCCCTATTTTGTGACCCCCAGGCTGAACGTACAGGCTGTGACCCGGCAGCAATATGGAATATTGAATCTTGGGCCTATACTAACCTAATCAGACCATCAAACCTTTTGTCTCTTCTGAGCTGAATAAATTGTCTGGGCTCCTAGTCTAATACGTTTTGTGTGCAAGTGTTCCCTTCATCCAATCAGAATTTTTTTATATTGAACGAAAACTAACACTTAAAAGTTAACTATTATTTGTTCATGGCAATAATAACACCAATACCATTTAAATTTTAATATCCACAACTACTAGTCCATCGTCATCGCATGCGATATAGAGATGCCATAGTGTATGCAGGAAATGTATACACGTGGAGCAAAATAATTCAATTTACAAACTTTTTAATGCTCTGCAGTCCATCAAAATAATTTTAGATTTGCAAAGTTAATGTGTAACGTAACGTCGCTTATATAACATTCGAAACCGACCCATTCCTGTCTTACCTTGTTTTGTACGTTTCCAAATGTGATTCGGACCAAAATCACTGTGTGTATATAGAACCGAGTATACTTTTGTAGTAGGCCTGCTCCATTCACGATAAACCATTGATTAATAGTAAATTCAAAACAATGCAGACAGTCCCATTAATAGGTCATACTGTGCTTCCATAAAAATGTTGACTGGAGGCCAAGTTAAAGGGCAATCGAGATTATTATATATCAATAAATATGACAGTACAAAGTTTCCAAGTTGCAATACGGAGTTGAGCGGAAAAAAATTATGATCTGAGCTGGGATCGCCGAATATTAGATATTAGGTTGTAAATGGAAACTGAATAAAAGGTTAGTTTCCAATTTCCCCCCTCCTCATCAATTTTGAGGGTTTTTTATGCTCTTTTTAGTTTTTTAAAATTCATTATTTTGAAAAGCAAACGCATTTAACTCTCTATATCAAACTCCAGTAAAATCTCTCTTAGGGGCTGTGCAATAATTATGTGTACCCCCGGGGTGGTGATTTTTCTAAATGGTCTGCCAAAAAACACTTAAAGTTCTTCCCCCCTTAACATGCAAGATTTTGGGGAACCCGAATTTCAAACCGTAAATTGTCTTTTCATATAATGCGAGCGCAGCGAGCAGGAACTTTTGCATATTTGAATGTGTTCCTAACGTTTTCCTACACCTTTTTAAGGCGTTATATAGAAATGGTGCCCAAAATATCTGTGCCAAAAATCGCTTGCCCCCCCTCCTTTCGACCTGCCAAAAAATCTTGTGCCCCCCCTATAATTCACCAGACCGGGGGTACACATAGTTATTGCACACCAGACCGGGGGTACACATAATTATTGCACCACCCCTTATGATTTGAACAGTTTCTTAAAGTCAAAGGTTTCAAGAGCTTTCAAGCTAACAGGGGCACCCGTGGGCACTCCCATACATTGGTTTGTTGAATGTGCATGTCAATAAACCCCATTTTAGTAGGCAAATCTGCCACCCAATGACCCCTTATTCATCAGCTTGCACCCAATGACGGCTTTTTTTTCTTCAAATCTGATGACCCCCTTTTAGCTCCTTTTCATCAGCTTTATAGGCCTACCAAATAAAATACAAATTGTGGCACATGAAATTTCAAAATAATAAACTGATAAAAGAACTTTCCATATTAGTCCAGTGAATAGCCACCACACCAGGAAGTAACGGAGGGGGCTGTGGCAAAAAGGCAGACTGCAGTGCGGTGATCATTTTCCGAAAAGGTTTCGCAGAATTCTCGAGTTGTCCTTGGCCTCTTGGCTCAAAAAAAAAAAAAAAGATCTCGAAGTTAAACCATGAGCAATAGGAAAACCTGTATTGTCCGTTAATTTTTCTCAAATTTGTAGAACATATACTAATAATTATAATATCTGATTAATTATGGTGTCAAATGTGTGCGACAATACGTATGCATGACGTTGAAACAATCATGATTAAAAAAACACCAATGATTTTAAATACAGTCATCGCCAATGACTCAGTAAATCGTATTTCTTTGATTTATATCGTGAAGCTGATCTTTCACCCCTGTCGTTAATTACTCTACATAGCGCCCTCTGTTGTTGATTAATCGCCAAATTCCAGCCTCGGAGTTTTGAGACCAGAATCTTGATGCCGATGAAATCAAGGAATAATTACGATGACGTCATCAATTTCTATCGAGGTTTACTGCTAAATACGAATGGGTGTGCAACGGTAGCCTGAATCCTTCCAGGCCCAGAATTGCGGCGTCTTTATATTACCCACAATCCTTCACGTTGCCTTATTCACCATCAGCACAACCCGATGACCGTGCGTAGATGTTGATAGGACTGGAGGATTCAGTCTAGTGCAACGGCACAGATTTTTATCTGCTAATTCTGTCACACGTTGCTATGCCAATTTTGCGTTGCTATGTCAGGCAGCTTCAGGCCTGACGTCAGCAAGATCTTGCTGATCAGAAAGCTGATCGGCGTGACGGTACTGCAGTAAAGATGGAGGCAAGGAAGAGAAAATGCAGTAGTCCTGCAAGTGAAAGGTGGGTATAATTCTTTCTTTGGAAGTATTTTGTAAACATTTTTCTTTCGTTGCGGAGTAATATTACATCTATGGATGTCTATTCAAAATTGCAATAGTGGGAATTTTGAGATTACATGATTTTTTAGGTAGTATTTGAGAGAGGTAATCGGTCCCTTTCTCAATTCTATGGTGTTAAAACGTCAATGTCACGAATTTGCATCACTCAAATTGCTTGACCTGGGTCATCGGTCATGTCGATTCTTTTATTATTTAACCTGGTTTGACCCAAATTGTTTCGAATGCACGATCGAGACGAAAAAAAAAGAAGATATTTGAAGGTATTTGCCCGGGGTATTTGGTGACGATAATGCAGCGAATACGAGACAAATAGCTGGTAACAGTTAATGTGGAAATAATGGATGGCAATTGTGAGCAAATCGCTGCAAAAAGTTCCAGTCTTGGGCTCCAGTTCAATCCAACTCATGAACTATGAATGTGATCTGTGAATGATACGTGGATATCATGACATGCAATGCATGTACTAAGACAAGGCAATCAACTGCCATGACTGTTTATTAATACATTCTGACATTGTGTATGATGTGAATAGTAATGCATGGATGCTGTGCATTTCGACAGTCTCACTGTAAAGTGTAAGCTGAGACTATTATCCGCCCGCAGGGTAGGCCCGGATTTTGCAGTACGGTAATCAAACTTGGAAGTCTTGAGTCTTGCATTTGCATGTCAATGTCATGCAAGTTGTTTAAAAATAAAAGTAAGCTTTTAAGCATAAAAAACATAACAAAACTGTGTACGTACTATAGCTAAAATAATAGTTTCTCGATCATGAGAGCTCAATAGGCACGCAATGACAATTGCGTCGCCGTACAACGCCAACCAGTGCTACCACACACGCTTAGCGCTGCATTTCCTGTGGCTGTGCGTGCACAATTGATCGCGCTATCGTGTCATTCCATTAAACTTGCGACATTACGCAGTGCACGCAGTACATTCATTCTCTCATGATCGAGTTTGTTCGGCTTATATTACAATAAAGGCGGAAAAATATGACTCGATCATAACACTCTTACTACTTAAGCTAGTTGTGCATTGTGTAATTGCGTGACTAGCCCACGCTATGTGAATTTACGCGAGGCTGAGACGAGTTGGGACTTTATTGACGCATGCGCAGTACGTAACAAAAGCCAAATAAATTCCGCCTTGTATAAATAAGCCGAACAAACGAAGTTACAGGTAAATTAGCAATTCTCGGCCAAGCTAGAACGCTATGAAAACATGCGCGGTAGAGAAGAAAGCATACACACGCCTTGCATTTTCTGATTGTGTACACGCTTATACTGCACTGGGAATTTCAATTGAATGAACACAGCCTGACGTAACGTGACGATTTTTTACGTGCAATGTGCGATGTATGCCAGCGTGTGTGCGTTATGCGTAAGTGAATCCTACCATGCCAACGCACTCGTGATTGGTTAATAGTACCGTATTGTATCCAAGGTCGTGCGTTTGCCTTGTTGTTTGAAATACAATTGCGGTTGGGTCACATACAGCTGTTGAAAGCTGTGTTTTCTTTCAATTGAAATCCCATTTAACATGTAGTACGGTACCCTACATGGACGCAACACGCATGTTCCAGCTTGGCCAAGAATTACTTAGTACGGTACTATGTCTATGTAATACCATTTTTCACCTTGCATGTGTGATGCGGCATTGACGTCAGTGTGCATTTAATTGGCAGCATCCTCAAATTGCTAGCGTTCACTCACAACGCTGGCGTGCATATATGCACGAGCGAATTTCAGCGAAACAGCTGCCTCAACGCGTTGACGTCAGTGCCACACCAGAGGGAAAGTTTAGCCTATAATTGCATCTCTCATAATTACGATCAACAAGTACGCGAGCTTACTCGTGGTGATTACGTGTGTTTGTTTGCGCATTAAGAAACAACACGCAAATGCCGGTCAATTGTGTGCAACATTAGAACAATACACATTTTGCGGTCAATTGTGAGATATTAATGACCTCGATTTGTGTTCACGTTTTTACAAATAACTAAATGTGATTGGATAGCACGCCCCTTACGAAAATGCAGCCAAAAAAAAATGTGTGCAGAAGCGTGCTGCACGCTTAAATAAGTGTGCAGAAGTGTGCAGAAGCGAGCAAGAGCGTGTTCATGTGTGCGAACTAGCCATGTGCATGCAGGCAATGCATGCAAGTATCAATTGCACACATATTTGCACACATATATAAACTGTCAGCGCTGCACGCATAACTTGCACATTTTCCTTGCACGCATTTTTTTAAGTGTGCAGTGCACGCATTTGCACACCTAATATTCTCTGCACATAAACTTGAGGCGTGCAGCGCCACGCGTTGCACACTTGCACGCATATTAAATTGCAGGAAGCAGCAGTGCAGTATGGGATGTCAGAGGTCACCAACTGCCAAGGATCAGAGAAGTGCTGGCTCCTCAGAAGCTCCCAATAATTTTGAAAATTTAAAGTTAGAAGTGTATTTTAGGGGTTTTCATCATTGTCTTGTTGATGTTGAGCATATCAAGAATTGTCTCTGCAAGAAAAATCGAATTGCGTAAGTTTCAAAAGTCTGTTTTTTGCAATTTTGTGGTAAATTGTGAGATATTAATTACCTCGATTTGCATTCGCGTTTTCACAATTAACAAAATATAATTGGATCGCACGCATCGCATTTAGGACATTCATAACCTCATGAATACATGTGATCCAATTATTTGTATTTATTTACCAAAACACGAAATGTGGTTACTAATATTCAACAGTTGACCTTTGCGCCGTCAGGTAAATGTTAGTGCGCCGAACAAACGGCGAGTGGTGGCCGCTATTTGGATTGCACTCTACCATATTTGCAGATTGTGATTTGCACTTCAAATGTTATTGGTTGTACTGTTTTAGCCTGTTTGATTTTTGGAAAGGAAATTGTTTATTTTTGTGAATTTTGAGTAAAATTTTATTTATTTATTATGGTTATGAATGAAAGTGATGGTTATGAATGAAAGTGATGGTTATGAATGAAAGTGATGGTTATGAATGAAAGTGATGGTTGTGAATGAAGTTAATAAGTTAACCGTACGTAGTAATGTGTTGGGCATTGTGAAAAATCTAAACATTTTGCTTTGGACTTTAGAATATCCTTGGGTTTCAAAGGCAAAATGTAGATTTTTCGTTTCCCACCAAATTTCATCCGGATCATGGTCCAAAATAAGTGCAAAATACTTTCATATTATTTTGAAAAAAAGAATTGTCACAACCTCAACTTCTCATATCAAATGGTCAGTCCCTAATTCTGTTCCTGTTGGAATTTTTTTTTTCGATGTGTATTAATAACCAGACTTAGGATTTGTATATACATTCTATGGTGTTTGTGTGTGTTTCTGCGAGTCTGGTCTTTATCACAAAATAGCGTGATTAGCGCGTTTCCTTGGCTATTTCTCCACAAAAAAGCATTTTATTCTTGCTAGTCACTAAATATGACATCACAATTATAGAGATCCGACCTTTGAGTGCTGGATGATCCCGGGTAGATAGATGATTACCGTGGTCGAGGTCCATTTCAGCATTTATATTACATAAGGGACTGTGCAATAATTATGAGCACTGTGATGTGGGATGAAGCATCTTTCCAGCCAAGTCGGGGGGGTGGTAAGCAATTTTTGGCAAGCGATTTTTGGCACACATTCATTGCGGGCTTTGACATTCATCGGGGTGCCTTTTTAATAAAATGAAAACAAGTAGCAAATTTTCCTGCTCGCTGCTCTCGCTATTCGCTGATCATCTCGCTCTTCGCCGATCATCTCAACTTGACGAGGTTCTACCCCGGCCCGGGGCCCCGGGAGCACTCAAATATGAAAGTGCCCTATTGGTGTAGAAATTTTTTGAACAAATGGGGTCATTCGGTGTCGACAATCTCAAAAATGGGGTGAGTTTTTATGGGAGCACCCAAAATTTCACATCATCGACAATCAAAAATAGCTTTTTACCCAGTTTTACAGTACAAAATAGACAAAACTCATTTATTTTGCTCAAAATGTGTGTCGCGCACCAAAATTTAAATTCTGAGACTACTTGTTAATAAAGAAAGGGGGTCATTCATAGGCTACTGAACAAAAAATGGGGTCATTGGGTATAGGATTTGTCGGGATCTTTTTGTGGGCACATGACGTATGTCAATATATGGTAGTGCCCCGGGGTTCTACCCGCCGCAAAAAAATGTCGCATACTCTTTGCAAAAGCCTTCTTTTTTTTACAGGGCCGGGAGAACCTCGATTTGGAAAATAGCGGATCCTTGCAAAGAGCGAATATATATTTACACAATGCTATGGTATTGAGATCACAAAAATTTGACATGTGCGTGGGGAGGAGGACAATATTTTTGGCAGGCCGAGCGGGAAGCAAATTTTCCCCCAGACTTAAATTTCCCCACTCCTGTGAAACTGCACGCTTTATCTACAGATACATAAGTGTTTTCATTAAGTTCTTTTACTTTTATATCATTATTTAAAATTCTTATACAAGTGGCACAGCTTCTACGGAACACTTGGGTGTTATTTAACAAACATTTTTTTACGTATATATATATTCTATGGTGTTGATTTTTCAACCATGACATGATTTTTCCCCTGCATGTTCCAGTGTTATTGTTTCACGTTTAATTTATACTGCATTTTCATATCATATTATTTTCATTTTCTCGAGAATCGATTCTGGTGTTTGAGGGTCGTACATCAACCAACATGTTGCATTATTAGTAAGTTATTTCAATACACCACCCGCGATAATCAACTTTTGAAAGCACCCTAAACAAGGATTTAATCCTTGTCTAAAATGATACTCTAAACAGGTAACACGCGCCTTGTTTTCACACCCTAAAAAGGGATTTTATTCCCTGCATCAACTTTCATAACCTAAATATCATTTCCGCGTATGAGCAATTGCAATTTTGCTACCCTTTTACCAATTTTTCTATAATATTTTGTAGTAAACCTTTGACAAGCATCTACTATAATTTATGTGCAGTAAACCTTTGACAAAAGTGTATTTTAAGCGAACAATGCATATTTACTGTGTTGAAATGCGCTTGTCTGATTGGCTGCTTAGGTGTTCTGCTGTTGCCGAGTGGGAATCATAGATTTAAAATAAACACACAGATTTATAAACACACAGATTGGAATTTTCCATGCCTGTGCCCTCCAAGCGTACTCGAATTCAGCTGACGCAGGTCCATCGTTCAGACCTGGCAACATCGCTCACCTTGCACGCAGTTTCTTTTGTGTACGCTTGCGCTATTTGTGTGTTTGCTGACGCAGATAGGCAATATGCCATGATTCAATGGTATGAATGAACTTTGCGCCGTACGCGTTGAGTCGACCTCTGACTTTCCAACATCACGGTAGTACACGCTCGTCAAAGGTTTACTGCAAAATATTATACTGTGATGTTACTAGTACAAAGTCAGAGCTAACAATGTGTGTGGTGCAAAGTTCATTCATAAATTTCCATATGGCAACAGCAGATCACTTCAGCAGCCAATCAGAGACTAGTGTGTTTCAACACAGTAAATATGTGATGTATGCTTAAAATACGCTCCCATCAAAGGTTTACTGCAAAATATTATAATTTCATAATCATTTTTAAACTTCCCACCTGACATGTTTCAAGAACTTAGATATGTTTAAAACCAAAATGTTTTACTTTAAAATGAAATTTCCAACATGACAAAAAATCACAAACAAGAAATACCTTCACTAGATCAAACTCTTTTTATTACAGACCATTTGCTACATTTTGTATTGGATAACTGAATCTAGGAAATAAAAACTGATTAGTAATGCACATTTTGCATATCTCGACTCTTAATCATGTTGCGCATAACTGGGACACATAAAAATCGTATTGTCCTAGTTATGCGTGACATGTTTGTGTGAAACAACAGTTTTATCCCACACATTGGGACTATTTTCTTGTCTTGGTAATTAATTAATTTTTATCTGTAATCAAATAACTTTAAAATGAACCTGAGGCATGCTGTGCATAACTGGGACACAAAAATTTGAAGTGTCTTAGTTATGTGTGACATGTTTTTGCGTTATAAATTATTTCACACACATTGAGACTTGACAATTTTCTTGTCTAAATTAAGTAATTAAAGGTACTACCTGCAACATGATTAACACTACATTACAATATCTATCTGTATAAAATAACACTAAAATTAACCAAAGGCAGTCGCACATAATTGGGATAAGCACTGTTTTGCCCTGTTGCGTGCAGCAAATTGGAGGCTTTGATCACAGGATTACAAATTAATATAATAATAATGAACTTTCAGCTATAGGATCAGAAGTTTGCTTAAATTTGCAATTTGTGTTACTAGTATGTACCTCCTTCAATAATGTGTCGCGCATAACTGGGACACAAAAATCATAGTAATGCACAACAAAACAACTTTACATCATGCATAGTTAGGATCTTTTCTTGTTTAAAGCAATTACTGATCAGTTGTAAGTGAATGATACCTAAATTGTTTTAATATTACACTTTCAGATTTAAAATTTAACAATTTTATGATTTAAATGCATGCTGTTTTGATAGATCTTATTTTTGCATTATTGTACGTTTGTACAACTTCACCAATAATTTGTATTTTCTAATATGAATGTTTTGTTAACTCTTTGTTTAATATCAGCCGCTCTCGAAATAAGCCGTATCGTAATTTGCACCTCAAAAATTGCATATCATGATATAACTTGCAAAACAGATTACATAAGTAAGTAATAAACTATGGTGGTTTAATACTTAAATATTGGATGAATGGCACTCCAACTTGAAAGTTGAGGTACAAAATGAGAAATCCTTATTTCGAGCACTGGTTATTGATATATTTACTTCTAATATTATTAACAAGATTTGAAACTTCCTTTGTGTTCAATTCATATTGTTTAATTCATATAGTTGGCGAAGGGTCTTGTGCGACCACCTGATGAGCTATATAGTAGTTTTGACTTCCATCATGATGTCAAAGGACCACACATAGACTTGCCCCTAACCCACTAACAATAGGTCCGAAACTGCTCGAGCATTGAAGCAAGTATTATGAAATTACTAAATGAACATGAGCTTTACAATCTTAAGCTACAAAACATATCTACAATTTTGGAAGGTTCTATTTTATTTTGAAAGTCTAAGATACTAACTTGATTTTTGGTTACATAAACCAAAAATTGAATGGCATAAAAAAATTGCATGCTTCACTTGCATCCTTTTCTACAACTACTTAGGATAGTGAGATGCACATAAATGAACCGGCATGTGTCACTGAAGTCACAAAGCATGCCACTATATTTGCCTGGAGCTAAATAATAGTTGTTTAATACTTGACAATGCTTGAGTAGTCGTGGTCACTAATAATACCAAATTGGAAATGAAGGAGATTTGGAGAATGTCCAATAAACGATATGGCAGAATAAAAAGCACATTATGATATATTAGACCTGCACAATATGCCTGACAATTTCCCAGTCTGTTTCACTTTCAAGCTGGTGACCTTTCAACTTCCATGACATCTAGGGGTAGAATTTTGGCAGTCACTACATGAACCCTAGTGAGTTTTTGGAACAGATCTCTCAGAAGAATCTCTCTGGGTTCTCGGAGTAATCAACAAAATTCTGACCCTTGATTTTGTTTCAAAACATTCGAATCCCTATAGGAAGAGGCCATGGCATTTTTAATTGGTCTTTACAATCAGCGTTTTTCTATTGAACTTACGGTATAATAAAGAATCATTCTGGTTAGAGATTAAACCGGAATATTCCTGTTCACCATGATTTTCTACTGCGCTAAATACCGCATGCCGCTGATGTCATTCGCATATTTGCCGGTTGACACCCCCACATCGTGATTAAACCACTCCACTGCACTGTGGCAAACCGGAATACGGAAGCTGTGCATGGTTTTCTATTGACGAAAGCCGGCTTTCATCTCCGGAAGAAATCCTAGATTTATTAGCATAAAATAATGCCGGCGAAATAGCAGAGAAAATTTAACCGGCATTCGCGACCAAATACCGGAGGACACCATTTTCTACTGGTAATCTTTAATCCCCAAACCGGCATTCCAATAGAAAAATGCTGAATGAGTCATAAAAGTTATTAATCATTACATGAACATGCCCTTAAAATCTTTTACCCCCAAATAGCCAGTAGGGGGGAATAAAACTTCTTTCCTATCGGCCTGATCTTATTTTCAAATACCACTGTCAGCAGGGTAGACATGGGCAAGGGTTATTACAGATGTCTTGGTTGGAGCTCTGGTTGGAGCCATGTCCTGTTATGTGAAAATAAGATCAGGGAAAGAAAATTTAATATCCCGATACTGGCTATTCGGGGGTATAAGTTTTTAAGAACATGTCCTCGAAATATGATAATGTTGTTGTTTTTCATCCACCTTCATACCGTAAAAACTTGAGAGCGCTTATAAAACATGCTAACATGAAGAGCCTCATCCACAAAAGTGTAAAGGGTTTTGAGCAAATCATCGATTCACATAGTTATACAAACAAGTAAACCTGCAAATGTGTGTCTCAACCGTACCCCATTAGCTCAGTTGGTAAAATGCAGGACTGACTTTCGTACAATTTCATGTTTTCAAAAGTGCTCGATATAGTAAGCACATCTGCTAATTATTGAGTTTTTACGGTACTGGTTGCTGCAAAGTGAATTCGATAAAAAATATATCCTTGAAACAGCAAACTACTCCAGAAAAGTACAGAACAAATTTTTTGAATTAAAAAATATTATCCTGAAAATTATCCATGAAACATAGCTAAATCCTAATCCTTTAGTTAGTCCTAACCGGCAATGAAAGTAAAATTTTAATATTTGGTCAATATTGGGAAACAAGGGCCAAAAACATGCATTTTTGGGGCGTTTTTTGAACATTTTCTTATTCTGTGTCAACAATCAAGCCCAAAGACTTGGCTAAAGGCTAAATTCAAGTTATGCATTGATTCTAATTTTTGGAAAACACATTTTTCAATCTTTTTCGTAACCAATTTATAGCAAAAATAACATATAAGGCAAAAAAAAAAAGGTCAGTGTCTCAAAGCTCGCGCGCGCATTTGTAAAATCACACGATTTGAAAAAAAGAAATGCAGATTTTTTTTTATTTCAAATTTTTTTTTTTTTTTTTTTAATAAAATTAGGCGAAAATCAGATTTTTTTTTCAAAATACCATAAAAATACGAAGTCAGGAATAAAAAAAAAAAATTGCATTTCGCATTTGTTTTCAAACCACTCGTGAGCTTTGAGACAAACCTTTACTTTTTTTTGCCTAATATTAAAATTAAGAGCTAACTCTTACCCTACACTCAAGATTTTGTATGCTTAGACTTGTGCCAAGACTTACAATTTTGTGACTACAATAATTGTAAGAAAACATGCAAAATTGCATGTTTTTGGACAAATTGCAAAAATATTAAACTTTGACTTCTATTGCCAGTTAGGACTAACTAAAGGATTAGGATTTAGCTATGTTACATTTGGCAAAACAGGATAATATTTTTTTAATCCAAAAAATTTAGTGCTGTATTTTTCTGGAATGGGGAATAGAGAGTAATTGCACACCAACATATATACGAGGTTCAGCATTATATAAATTTACTGTTTACACAATTTGTGACCAGTACATGTAATTCTTTTCAAACAAAATTTGTGTGCAGTATACAAATTATTTTGATTTATATAATCATATAATTATCCATTACTATGTTCATTGTCTGATTAATATGATTCTTTTGTTTTGCTTTATCAGGGAGAATTGACCAGCAACATATTTTCTACAACCCTGCCTTTCATTGCAATAGCTGGAGGTTGCAAAAGATAAACAACATCTTCCACTTGATGGCTTTAGAGATAATCTTTGCTCCATCTGGCCAAATTAAGGATTTACCAATCTCTACTTTCTCCATAAATCTGACCTGGACTGTGTCATCTGTCCTTTTCACAACCTGTATACAGATACAGAAAAATGAGAATATCACCACTTTAGAAACTTACAAATGTGACAATAAGCCATTACATTTACATTAATACATTCAGCAATTATTTAGTGCTCATCTTGATATGGTGAAATAAGGCTCTGAAGGTCACTGCCCTGGTGATCAACCAATGAAGAACTTCTCTTGTGTACATGCCGGGTGTACGTACATGACATGAAACTGTGGTATTTGGGTTTATGTCAAAATATAATTGCAGTCAAAGCATGATGTTATTTCTTTTTAATTACAATATAGATACATATCATTTAATACATCAATTTCTTGGTGGCATCAAACATATCACAGTTTAACATTATAGTGATATTTTGTTAAAATTTACTAAGATCATTTAGGAATCATGATAGTCATTATACTCACACAAGCTATGTTGTTGTTGTGACATTGCCTCTCTGACCCAGCTGGGGCACCTTCACAGTAACAAAATCACCAGTAGAACAAAGTGCAGCATTACCTATCAAAAAAAAGTAGACTATTTTGATGAAAGGAATTTCTTCTTGAGATATGTTTGATAAAGAGTACATTGCATTGCAGTCAGTTAATTTGAGATTAAAGATTTTTAAGTCAGTACACATAGTTGACAGTGGTGATACAACCCACCCTTTTTATATCAAACCCACCCTTTTTATTTTATACCCTTTATACCAAAACTCCAAAACCCACCCTTTCTATGCATGGTTACTTAACTGGTTATGGTGGTCCAGGAGGTGCAGATTGCATCCAAAGAGAACAGAATGGGATTTCAATATTTTCTTTTGTTTCATTTAAGTGTCATTCAATTGGAAATTACAGTAAGCTTTGAGATTGCAATTGTTGATTTCTAAACCCACCTTTTTTATCAGTGACCACGTGCACACTTTATATTTGGACACGCATTTTAACCAGAATTTTTCAAACCCACCCTTTAATAAGCATTTTGTGGACCCTTCAAACCCACCCTTTCTAAAGCGTGTGTTACCAACAGTTATACATATTACTCTTTCACTTCAGATTTACCTGTAATCAAATGATTTTGTTTTTAGCACTGTTTGTGATGTCCATATTATAGCTTGTTTTCAATGCTAAGGCCACTGCGGAAATTCAGATTGTTTTTCTCAAAATACGTACCATAAAAATACCAAGTCCGGAATAAAAAAAAAATCGCATTTCGCATTTGTTTCCAATTAAACCACTTGTGAGCTTTGAGACAAACCTTTACTTTTTTTTTTCCTAAGTGTATTATAATTTTGCAAATATTGTACATGGGATGGGCAGGGTATAAAAAAAAAGATTCTCCACTTCAGGTCTGCCTTTGTTTTCAAGCCACCTTACGTAAAAGGCTGACATTTTTGATGGTGACTGTGTGTTGGCTAGATCTAGTACCATTTCAGCATACTGTTCCGGACTACATTTTGAGGAAAAAGTCACCAGACTTTTGTGATAAATTTGAATTTTAAAATTTACCTACCTTCTTTCGCATAAAAGAATACATAGTTTGCATTCGCTGCCAGCTGTCTAGCCTGAAGTAGTATTCACATTCAGTGTAATTTCTGTAGACAGAAAAAGTAAAAACACATTAATATATGTTATTAAGGATTGACCACAATTACCAATCCACCCAATCTTGTGTGATTTATTGGTGCTTGTCAGCATGCTTACTACATCAGCCTTTTTACACATAAACAGTACTTGAATAACTAGTCTTGCCTGCGCTTTCGCCACCATTGGCTTCACAGATATTTGAAAATCTTTCATAAAGTCTCTATCAGTGCATTATTTTAGCTTTGGAGCACAATATCATCAATTATAAGCTACAAATATAAGCTACCCCACTAACCTTACACCACCACCCACTATTACCACCCTGACAACCCTACCCTACTACCTAACCTGCCACCCACTATTACTCCACTAACCTTACACCACCACCCACTATTACCACCCAGACAACCCTACCCAACCACCACCACCCAGACAACCCTACCCACCACCCTAACCTGCAACCCACTATTATCCCACTAACCTTGCACCACAACCCACTATTACCACCCAGACAATCCTACCCCACCACCACCACCACCACCCAGACAACCCTACCCACCACCCTAACCTGTAACCCACTATTACCCCACTAACCTTGCACCACCACCCACTATTACCAACCAGACAACCCTACCCCACCACCCTAACCTGCCACCCACGATTACCCCAAGTAACCTTGCACTATACCACCCACTATTACCACCCAAATAACCCTACCCACCACCCTAACCTGCCACCCACTATTACCCCATTAACCTTGCACCACCACTCACTATTACCACCAGACAACCCAACCCCACCACCCTAACCTGCCACCCACTATTACCTCACTAACCTTACACCACCACCACCCACTATTACCACCTAGACAACCCTACCCACCACCCTAACCTGCAACCCACTATTACGCACCATTGGAACCTAGGGAGTTTTTTTTACTGCACTACCACCCACTATTACCACCCAGACAACCCTACCCCACCACCTAACCTGCCACCCACTATTACCCCACTAACCTTACATCACCACCCACTATTACCACCCAGACAACCCTACCCCACCACCCTAACATGCCACCAACTTACCCTGACAAGGCAACAACCCTACTCCATCACCACCCTTACCCCACCACCCACTATTATATAACCACATCACCATCTATTACCTCAGCACCTGAGACAAAAAAAAACCAACAGGGATCGGAATTCACCAGTGTGCAATGAGCCAGGTCTGTTACGGATTTATGTGCATGCATGCTCTGATCAAGCAACCCAATTTTCTGCTTCAATAACTAATTGTACCTAATGTGCATGAGTAGTCCAATTAGACTGGCGCGACATTTAAAATGACCTCGCTTGGATCAAAACAAACTTGACAGGATGAACGATGTGTATGTGAATTGGGAACAAACTTGTGCTTCAAACTAAATATTATTGAGACTTACATTTGTAACCATTGCAATGCATTAAGGGGGTACTACACCCCTGGCCAAATTTGTGCCTATTTTTGCATTTTTATCAAAAATTATAGCACATTGGTGACAGGTAAGATATGTATATTAAAGGGGCAAGGACTACAACTACTACACTGAAAATTCAGGAACTCAGGGCAAGTAGTTTTTTTGACTGTAACTCCACAACTATTGTCTGTGCTGCAATAAAAATTTCCAGTGCAGTAGTTGTAGTCCTTGCCCACATATCTTACTTGTCACCAATGCGCTATAATTTTTGAGAAAAATGCAATAATAGGCACAAAATTGGGCAGGGGTGTAGTACCCCCTTAAAGAAATAATACACCATGTCATGGGCAACTTAAAAATATTAATATGTAGTTTGAAGCACAGGTTTGTTTTGGACGTATCGTTGTTAATCTGTGACGAACAACGGTGAAACATGATTGAATCCCTAAATCACCACCTTATTTCCCCACCATGTACCGTACCCCTCTTAACTTGCATTTGCCCCCCCCTAGTATATTTCTTTCCCCCAGTTTTGAGACAAAAACCCAAATTACATAAATTTCCGCTTTTTGCAACAAACTTTGTCGACCCCGAAATTCACTTTTGCACCCCAATGCCCACCCCCTGAAAAAAATTACTGGTGCCGCCACTGTTAATACCGTGTATTTCCTGACAAATACAGAGCAGAATATGTCGAGATTTTAACCGCATGTTAGCTAAGCTCAACTGATGGTTTGATTTAGTTTACACAATGCATTTCACATTACAATGGGCAATGTGATTATTAACTGCATAAAAGTTAACTTTTTACTTTGGGAGTATATGAGGTGAGGACCAGACATATCATTTTGTGGCATGATGTCCTACATATACCCAGGCCAGTGCAATGTGGTGATGCGATCAAGCAAAATCAGTCGGAACATTTCCAAAGATATGAGCAATTAAGGAGTTTCCAAAACAAGAGGCAAAAAAGGAAATATTTTCTTTGTTTAGCTGTATCTCAAAATCAATATTTCCGAGGTTCCGACTGATTTTACTTGATCGCATCACATAATGTTGTTTAAAATTTGAAACACAAAATGGTAAATCAGTACAATAATGCACCATATTGCTCTCAAAGGTGCTAGATAGGATGTGTGATGATATGATGGTATCAGTGAGACACAATAACTATAAATCTCTTGTTTTTGAGACAAAATGTTTCTTTTTGCTATGTGACCGTACACCACAAATGGGCTGTTGGCGGCAATTTCACTTTGTGAGATAATGGACAAGCATTTTTTGCTCAAAATATATACAGCACACCAGTAAATAGCTTCCATTGACTTTCTGTACAAACATGGTCCGGGAAAACATCATTTTCTTGACTTCAGAGCGACTCAGCTCTTCAAAACTTACACTTTCTGCAAGTTGAAGGTCAGCTGAAGACATCTAGTCCAGAGAAATCATACGAAGTCCATCGTTTTTTTTCCAGAAAATTGATGACTAGATCACCCTATAGCTTATGGCGTCTCACAAATAGCTTGCTGTCTCTGAAATGTACATTTTAGGAGATTCCTATTTACTGGTCACTGGCGTGCACTCTAAAGAATTTTTATGTTTACATGTTAATATAATATATCATAAATTTGGATACTGGTAAACATAAACATAATTAGACAGGTTTGATTCAATTTTGAGGGTTTTTACTATGCAAATTTATAAGCTAATTTACATGGTATCATATTTAGCCTTTTTTGCTATCTACTACTGATAGCAATGACAAAATTACACACTTAAATAGCTTGATACAATGTAACATTTTTACATTTTATTGTTCATTTTCAAATGTTTTTATACACTGAATGATAGAAAAATTGTATTAAAATATTGCTTGAATTCAAAAACAAATGCCTGAATCTATTTTCTGTGTACTTTTTGTTTATTTGTATAGAGTGGGGGTCCAAGCCAATGTCGGGACTTGGGCATGTATTACATACGTACCGTATTTAGTCAAATAGTCGCCCCCCCCTCAAATAAACGCCCACCACTTTTTTCAACCAAGATGTTTCAAAAATGCTGATATTTCCATGCTATCTTGTGTAGTAAGCTTACCAAGTTGCTCACATGGTCGATAATAGTGTAACTTTTTGGCGAAAATCTGGATTGGAAACCCGGAAGTGAACCAGAAGTCAGTGTTTCTAGTTCATAGTTCGTCATTTTAGCACAAGTTTTTAGTTTACCTAATGATTTTAACATGAATTATCGTTCTAAAATTGACCTTGAATAAACGCCCCCTTTTGGGAAAATGTAACACCCCGGGGCATTTATTTGACGAAATACTGTACTTTGGGTTCAAAGCTTCAAAACAAGGTATATTTTACACCTACTATTTCCCCAATATACATTGCTTGTGAAATTAGGCCCGACATTGAGAGGGGATTTTTAAATTGTGTTAGTGAAGCACTTGCAGCATAACTAAAGAGCATTTTATAGGCCTGCAAATGCCCTACATGCATGTATATGAGAGTTGCAAACTATTACATCATTTCTCAAATTGTTACTGGATGCAGTGTAGTTGGCTGCAAGTGCTTCACATAGCCACTGGCACTGGCATATGGCAGTTCACACTCTCTCTTTCTTTTGAAAGCCATGTAAGAGGCTCTGTGACTGTGTG